>NW_026990959.1:0-31654 GCF_036250125.1 Pseudopipra pipra
TGATCCAAATGAGGATTCCTCGCAGGGAAAAGGTGCCAGCACAGAAAGCCCTGCCTGCCCACAGAGTGCCCAGGCTGTGCCACACACTGCACCTGAAAGCCAAACCTCACAAGCTTTCTGTCCCGGGAAACAGGGCTGCTGTCCCCCCTTTGCTCAGCCCCGCCCCGGCATTGACGGCCAACCGATCCAAACCCGATCCAAATGAGGATTCCTCGCAGGGAAAAGGTGCCAGCACAGAAAGCCCTGGCTGCCAACAGAGTGCCCAGGCTGTGCCACACACTGCACCTGAAAGCCAAACCTCACAAGCTTTCTGTCCCGGGAAACAGGGCTGCTGTCCCCCCTTTGGTCAGCCCCGCCCCGCCATTGCCGGCCACCCGATCCAAACCCGATCCAAATGAGGATTCCTCGCAGGGAAAAGGTGCCAGCACAGAAAGCCCTGCCTGCCCACAGAGTGCCCAGGCTGCGCCACACACTGCACCTGAAAGCCAAACCTCACAAGCTTTCTGTCCCGGGAAACAGGGCTGCTGTCCCCCCTTTGGTCAGCCCCGCCCTGCCATTGCCGGCCACCCGATCCAAACCGGATCCAAATGAGGATTCCTCGCAGGGAAAAGGTGCCAGCACAGAAAGCCCTGCCTGCCCACAGAGTGCCCAGGCTGTGCCACACACTGCACCTGAAAGCCAAACCTCACAAGCTTTCTGTCCCGGGAAACAGGGCTGCTGTCCCCCCTTTGGTCACCCCCGCCCCGCCATTGTGGGCCACCCGATCCAAAACCGATCCAAATGAGAATTCCTCGCAGGGAAAAGGTGCCAGCACAGAAAGCCCTGCCTGCCCACAGACACCCCAGGCCGCGCCACACACTGCACCTGAAAGCCAAACCTCACAAGCTTTCTGTCCCGGGAAACAGGGCTGCTGTCCCCCCTTTGGTCAGCCCCGCCCCGCCATTTTAGCAGCCCCCCCAAAACCCGATCCAAATGAGGATTCCTCGCAGGGAAAAGGTGCCACCACAGAAAGCCCTGCCTGCCCACGGACACCACAGGTTGCGCCACACACTGCACCTGAAAGCCAAACCTCACAAGCTTTCTGTCCCGGGAAACAGGGCTGCAGTCCACCCTTTGGTCAGCCCCGCCCCGCCATTGTGGGCCACCCGATCCAAACCCGATCCAAATGAGAATTCCTCGCAGGGAAAAGGTGCCAGCACAGAAAGCCCTGCCTGCCCACAGAGTGCCCAGGCTGTGCCACACACTGCACCTGAAAGCCAAACCTCACAAGCTTTCTGTCCCGGGAAACAGGGCTGCTGTCCCCCCTTTGGTCAGCCCCGCCCCGCCATTGCCGGCCACCCGATCCAAACCCGATCCAAATGAGGATTCCTCGCAGGGAAAAGGTGCCAGCACAGAAAGCCCTGCCTGCCCACAGAGTGCCCAGGCTGTGCCACACACTGCACCTGAAAGCCAAACCTCACAAGCTTTCTGTCCCGGGAAACAGGGCTGCTGTCCCCCCTTTGGTCAGCCCCGCCCACCACTGCCGGCCACCCGATCCAAACCCGATCCAAATGAGGATTCCTCGCAGGGAAAAGGTGCCAGCACAGAAAGCCCTGCCTGCCCACGGACACCCCAGGCTGCGCCACACACTGCACCTGAAAGCCAAACCTCACAAGCTTTCTGTCCCGGGAAACAGGGCTGCTGTCCCCCCTTTGGTCAGCCCCGCTCCACCATTGCCGGCCACCCGATCCAAACCGCATCCAAATGAGGATTCCTCGCAGGGAAAAGGTGCCAGCACAGAAAGCCCTGCCTGCCCACAGAGTCCCCAGGCTGTGCCACACACTGCACCTGAAAGCCAAACCTCACAAGCTTTCTGTCCCGGGAAACAGGGCTGCTGTCCCCACTTCGGTCACCCCCGCCCCGCCATTTTAGCAGCCCCCCCAAAACTCGATCCAAATGAGGATTCCTCGCAGGGAAAAGGTGCCAGCACAGAAAGCCCTGCCTGCCCACAGTGTGCCCAGGCTGCGCCAGACACTGCACCTGAAAGCCAAACCTCACAAGCTTTCTGTCCCGGGAAACAGGGCTGCTGTCCCCCCTTTGGTCAGCCCCGCCCCGCCATTTTAGCAGCCCCCCCAAAACCCGATCCAAATGAGGATTCCTCGCAGGGAAAAGGTACCAGCACAGAAAGCCCTGCCTGCCCACGGACACCCCAGGCTGCGCCACACACTGCACCTGAAAGCCAAACCTCACAAGCTTTCTGTCCCGGGAAACAGGGCTGCTGTCCCCCCTTTGGTCAGCCCCGCCCCGCCATTTTAGCAGCCCTCCCAAAACCCGATCCAAATGAGGATTCCTCGCAGGGAAAAGGTGCCAGCACAGAAAGCCCTGCCTGCCCACAGAGGGCCCAGGCTGTGCCACACACTGCACCTGAAAGCCAAACCTCACAGGCTTTCTGTCCCGGGAAACAGGGCTGCTGTCCCCCACCTTGGTCAGCCCCGCCCACCACTGCCGGCCACCCGATCCAAACCCGATCCAAAGGAGGATTCCTCGCAGGGAAAAGGTGCCAGCACAGAAAGCTCTGCCTGCCCACGGACACCCCAGGCTGCGCCACACACTGCACCTGAAAGCCAAACCTCACAAGCTTTCTGTCCCGGGAAACAGGGCTGCTGTCCCCCCTTAGGTCAGCCCCGCCCCGCCATTTGAGCAGCCCTCCCAAAACCCGATCCAAATGAGGATTCCTCGCAGGGAAAAGGTGCCAGCACAGAAAGCCCTGCCTGCCCACAGAGGGCCCAGGCTGTGCCACACACTGCACCTGAAAGCCAAACCTTACAAGCTTTCTGTCCCGGGAAACAGGGCTGCTGTCCCCCCTTTGGTCAGCCCCGCCCCGCCATTTGAGCAGCCCCCCCAAAACCCGATCCAAATGAGGATTCCTCGCAGGGAAAAGGTGCCAGCACAAAATGCCCTGCCTGCCCACAGTGTGCCCAGGCTGCGCCACACACTGCACCTGAAAGCCAAACCTCACAAGCTTTCTGTCCCGGGAAACAGGGCTGCTGTCCCCCCTTTGGTCACCCCCGCCCCGCCATTGTGGGCCACCCGATCCAAACCCGATCCAAATGAGAATTCCTCGCAGGGAAAATGTGCCAGCACAGAAAGCCCTGCCTGCCCACGGACACCCCAGGCTGCGCCACACACTGCACCTGAAAGCCAAACCTCACAAGCTTTCTGTCCCGGGAAACAGGGCTGCTGTCCCCCCTTTGGTCAGCCCCGCCCCGCCATTTGAGCAGCCCTCCCAAAACCCGATCCAAATGAGGATTCCTCGCAGGGAAAAGGTGCCAGCACAGAAAGCCCTGCCTGCCCACGGACACCCCAGGCTGCGCCACACACTGCACCTGAAAGCCAAACCTCACAAGCTTTCTGTCCCGGGAAACAGGGCTGCTGTCCCCCACCTTGGTCACCCCCGCCCCGCCATTGCCGGCCACCCGATCCAAACCCGATCCAAATGAGGATTCCTCGCAGGGAAAAGGTGCCAGCACAGAAAGCCCTGCCTGCCCACAGAGTGCCCAGGCTGTGCCACACACTGCACCTGAAAGCCAAACCTCACAAGCTTTCTGTCCGGGAAACAGGGCTGCTGTCCCCCCTTTGGTCACCCCTGCCCCGCCATTGTGGGCCACCCGATCCAAATGAGGATTCCTCGCAGGGAAAAGGTGCCAGCACAGAAAGCCCTGCCTGCCCACAGAGTGCCCAGGCTGTTCCACACAATGCACCTGAAAGACAAACCTCACAAGCTTTCTGTCCGGGAAACAGGGCTGCTGTCCCCCCTTTGGTCACCACCGCCCCGCCATTTTAGCAGCCCCCCCAAAACCCGATCCAAATGAGGATTCCTCGCAGGGAAAAGGTGCCAGTACAGAAAGCCCTGCCTGCCCAGAGAGTGCCCAGGCTGCGCCACACACTGCACCTGAAAGCCAAACCTCACAAGCTTTCTGTCCCGGGAAACAGGGCTGCTGTCCACCCTTTGGTCAGCCCCGCCCCGCCATTGCCGGCCACCCGATCCTACCCCGATCCAAATGAGGATTCCTCGCAGGGAAAAGGTGCCAGCACAGAAAGCCCTGCCTGCCCACAGAGTCCCCAGGCTGTGCCACACACTGCACCTGAAAGCCAAACCTCACAGGCTTTCTGTCCCGGGAAACAGGGCTGCTGTCCCCCACCTTGGTCACCCCCGCCCACCACTGCCGGCCACCCGATCCAAACCCGATCCAAAGGAGGATTCCTCGCAGGGAAAAGGTGCCAGCACAGAAAGCCCTGCCTGCCCACAGAGTGCCCAGGCTGTGCCACACACTGCACCTGAAAGCCAAACCTCCCAAGCTTTCTGTCCCGGGAAACAGGGCTGCTGTCCCCCCTTTGGTCAGCCCCGCCCCGCCATTTTAGCAGTCCCCCCAAAACCCGATCCGAATGAGGATTCCTCGCAGGGAAAAGGTGCCAGCACAGAAAGCCCTGCCTGCCCACGGACACCCCAGGCTGCGCCACACACTGCACCTGAAAGCCAAACCTCACAAGCTTTCTGTCCCGGGAAACAGGTCTGCTGCCCCCCCCATGGTCAGCCCCGCCCACCACTGCCGGCCACCCGATCCAAACCCGATCCAAATGAGGATTCCTCGCAGGGAAAAGGTGCCAGCACAGAAAGCCCTGCCTGCCCACGGACACCCCAGGCTGCGCCACACACTGCACCTGAAAGCCAAACCTCACAAGCTTTCTGTCCCGGGAAACAGGGCTGCTGTCCCCCCTTTGGTCAGCCCCGCCCCGCCATTTTAGCAGCCCCCCCAAAACCCGATCCAAATGAGAATTCCTCGCAGGGAAAAGGTGCCAGCACAGAAAGCCCTGCCTGCCCACAGTGTGCCCAGGCTGCGCCACACACTGCACCTGAAAGCCAAACCTCACAAGCTTTCTGTCCCGGGAAACAGGGCTGCTGTCCCCCCCCTTGGTCAGCCCCGCCCCGCCATTGCCGGCCACCCGATCCAAACCCGATCCAAATGAGGATTCCTCGCAGGGAAAAGGTGCCAGCACAGAAAGCCCTGCCTGCCCAGAGAGTGCCCAGGCTGTGCCACACACTGCACCTGAAAGCCAAACCTCACAAGCTTTCTGTCCCGGGAAACAGGGCTGCTGTCCCCCCTTTGGTCAGCCCCGCCCACCACTGCCGAGCACCCGATCCAAACCCGATCCAAATGAGGATTCCTCGCAGGGAAAAGGTGCCAGCACAGAAAGCCCTGCCTGCCCACAGACACCCCAGGCTGTGCCACACACTGCACCTGAAAGCCAAACCTCACAAGCTTTCTGTCCCGGGAAACAGGGCTGCTGTCCCCCCTTTGGTCAGCCCCGCCCCGCCATTGCCGGCCACCCGATCCAAACCCGATCCAAATGAGGATTCCTCGCAGGGAAAAGGTGCCAGCACAGAAAGCCCTGCCTGCCCACAGAGTGCCCAGGCTGTGCCACACACTGCACCTGAAAGCCAAACCTCCCAAGCTTTCTGTCCCGGGAAACAGGGCTGCTGTCCCCCCTTTGGTCAGCCCCGCCCCGCCATTTGAGCAGCCCCCCCAAAACCCGATCCAAATGAGAATTCCTCGCAGGGAAAAGGTGCCAGCACAGAAAGCTCTGCCTGCCCAGAGAGTGCCCAGGCTGCGCCACACACTGCACCTGAAAGCCAAACCTCACAAGCTTTCTGTCCCGGGAAACAGGGCTGCTGTCCACCCTTTGCTCAGCCCCGCCCCGGCATTGCCGGCTACCCGATCCTACCCCGATCCAAATGAGGATTCCTCGCAAGGAAAAGGTGCCAGCACAGAAAGCCCTGCCTGCCCACAGAGTCCCCAGGCTGTGCCACACACTGCACCTGAAAGCCAAACCTCACAGGCTTTCTGTCCCGGGAAACAGGGCTGCTGTCCCCCACCTTGGTCAGCCCCGCCCACCACTGCCGGCTCTCCGATCCAAACCCGATCCAAATGAGGATTCCTCGCAGGGAAAAGGTGCCAGCACAGAAAGCCCTGCCTGTTCACGGACACCCCAGGCTGCGCCACACACTGCACCTGAAAGCCAAACCTCACAATTTTCTGTCCCGGGAAACAGGGCTGCTGTCCCCACTTTGGTCAGCCCCGCCCCGCCATTTTAGCAGCCCCCCCAAAACCCGATCCAAATGAGGATTCCTCGCAGGGAAAAGGTGCCAGCACAGAAAGCCCTGCCTGCCCACGGACACCCCAGGCTGCGCCACACACTGCACCTGAAAGCCAAACCTCACAAGCTTTCTGTCCCGGGAAACAAGGCTGCTGTCCCCCCTTTGGTCAGCCCCGCCCCGCCATTGCCGGCCACCCGATCCAAACTCGATCCAAATGAGGATTCCTCGCAGGGAAAAGGTGCCAGCACAGAAAGCCCTGCCTGCCCACGGACACCCCAGGCTGCGCCACACACTGCACCTGAAAGCCAAACCTCACAAGCTTTCTGTCCCGGGAAACAGGGCTGCTGTCCCCACTTTGGTCAGCCCCGCCCCACCATTGCCGGCCACCCGATCCAAACCCGATCCAAATGAGGATTCCTCGCAGGGAAAAGGTGCCAGCACAGAAAGCCCTGCCTGCCCACAGAGTGCCCAGGCTGTGCCACACACTGCACCTGAAAGCCAAACCTCACAAGCTTTCTGTCCCGGGAAACAGGGCTGCTGTCCCCCCTTTGGTCAGCCCCGCCCCGACATTTTAGCAGCCCCCCCAAAACCCGATCCAAATGAGAATTCCTCGCAGGGAAAAGGTGCCAGGACAGAAAGCTCTGCCTGCCCAGAGAGTGCCCAGGCTGCGCCACACACTGCACCTGAAAGCCAAACCTCACAAGCTTTCTGTCCCGGGAAACAGGGCTGCTGTCCACCCTTTAGCCCCGCCATTGCCGGCCACCCGATCCTACCCCGATCCAAATGAGGATTCCTCGCAGGGAAAAGGTGCCAGCACAGAAAGCCCTGCCTGCCCACAGAGTCCCCAGGCTGTGCCACACACTGCACCTGAAAGCCAAACCTCACAGGCTTTCTGTCCCGGGAAACAGGGCTGCTGTCCCCCACCTTGGTCAGCCCCGCCCACCACTGCCGGCCACCCGATCCAAACCCGATCCAAAGGAGGATTCTCGCAGGGAAAAGGTGCCAGCACAGAAAGCCCTGCCTGCCCACAGAGTGCCCAGGCTGTGCCACACACTGCACCTGAAAGCCAAACCTCCCAAGCTTTCTGTCCCGGGAAACAGGGCTGCTGTCCCCCCTTTGGTCAGCCCCGCCCCGCCATTTTAAGCAGTCCCCCCAAAACCCGATCCGAATGAGGATTCCTCGCAGGGAAAAGGTGGCCAGCACAGAAAGCCCTGCCTGGCCACGGACACCCCAGGCTGCGCCACACACTGCACCTGAAAGCCAAACCTCACAAGCTTTCTGTCCCGGGAAACAGGGCTGCTGTCCCCCCTTTGGTCGGCCCCGCCCAACACTGCCGGCCACCCGATCCAAACCCGATCCAAATGAGGATTCCTCGCAGGGAAAAGGTGCCAGCACAGAAAGCCCTGCCTGCCCACAATGTGCCCAGGCTGTCCCACACACTGCACCTGAAAGCCGAACCTCACAAGCTTTCTGTCCCGGGAAACAGGGCTGCTGTCCCCCCTTTGGTCAGCCCCGCCCCGCCATTTTAGCAGCCCCCCCAAAACCCGATGCAAATGAGGATTCCTCGCAGGGAAAAGGTGCCAGCACAGAAAGCCCTGCCTGCCCACAGAGTCCCCAGGCTGTGCCACACACTGCACCTGAAAGCCAAACCTCACAGGCTTTCTGTCCCGGGAAACAGGGCTGCTGTCCCCCACCTTGGTCAGCCCCGCCCACCACTGCCGGCCACCCGATCCAAACCCGATCCAAAGGAGGATTCCTCGCAGGGAAAAGGTGCCAGCACAGAAAGCCCTGCCTGCCCACAGAGTGCCCAGGCTGTGCCACACACTGCACCTGAAAGCCAAACCTCACAAGCTTTCTGTCCCGGGAAACAGGGCTGCTGTCCCCCTTTGGTCACCCCCGCCCACCACTGCCGGCCATCGGATCCAAACCCGATCCAAATGAGGATTCCTCGCAGGGAAAAGGTGCCAGCACAGAAAGCCCTGCCTGTTCACGGACACCCCAGGCTGCGCCACACACTGCACCTGAAAGCCAAACCTCACAAGCTTTCTGTCCCGGGAAACAGGGCTGCTGTCCCCCCTTTGGCCAGCCCCGCCCCGCCATTTTAGCAGCCCCCCCAAAACCCGATCCAAATGAGGATTCCTCGCAGGGAAAAGGTGCCAGCACAGAAAGCCCTGCCTGCCCACGGACACCCCAGGCTGCGCCACACACTGCACCTGAAAGCCAAAACTCACAAGCTTTCTGTCCCGGGAAACAGGGCTGCTGTCCCCCCTTTGGTCGGCCCCGCCCAACACTGCCGGCCACCCGATCCAAACCCGATCCAAATGAGGATTCCTCGCAGGGAAAAGGTGCCAGCACAGAAAGCCCTGCCTGCCCACAGTGTGCCCAGGCTGTGCCACACACTGCACCTGAAAGCCAAACCTCACAAGCTTTCTGTCCCGGGAAACAGGGCTGCTGTCCCCACTTTGGTCAGCCCCGCCCCGCCATTTTAGCAGCCCCCCCAAAACCCGATCCAAATGAGGATTCCTCGCAGGGAAAAGGTGCCAGCACAGAAAGCCCTGCCTGGCCACGGACACCCCAGGCTGCGCCACACACTGCACCTGAAAGCCAAACCTCACAAGCTTTCTGTCCCGGGAAACAGGGCTGCTGTCCCCCCTTTGGTCAGCCCCGCCCCGCCATTGCCGGCCACCCGATCCAAACCCGATCCAAATGAGGATTCCTCGCAGGGAAAAGGTGCCAGCACAGAAAGCCCTGCCTGCCCACAGTGTGCCCAGGCTGTGCCACACAATGCACCTGAAAGCCAAACCTCACAAGCTTTCTGTCCCGGGAAACAGGGCTGCTGCCCCCCCCTTGGCCAGCCCCGCCCACCACTGCCGGCCACCCGATCCAAATGAGGATTCCTCGCAGGGAAAAGGTGCCAGCACAGAAAGCCCTGCCTGCCCACAGAGTGCCCAGTCTGCGCCACACACTGCACCTGAAAGCCAAACCTCACAAGCTTTCTGTCCCGGGAAACAGGGCTGCTGTCCCCCCTTTGGTCTGCCCCGCCCCGCCACTGCCGGCCACCCGATCCAAACCCGATCCAAATGAGGATTCCTCGCAGGGAAAAGGTGCCAGCACAGGAAGCCCTGCCTGCCCACAATGTGCCCAGGCTGCGCCACACACGGCACCTGAAAGCCAAACCTCACAAGCTTTCTGTCCCGGGAAACAGGGCTGCTGTCCCCCCTTTGGTCAGCCCCGCCCCGCCATTTGAGCAGCCCCCCCAAAACCCGACCCAAATGAGGATTCCTCGCAGGGAAAAGGTGCCAGCACAGAAAGCCCTGCCTGCCCACAGTGTGCCCAGGCTGCGCCACACACTGCACCTGAAAGCCAAACCTCACAAGCTTTCTGTCCCGGGAAACAGGGCTGCTGTCCCCCCTTTGGTCACCCCCGCCCCGCCATTGCCGGCCACCCGATCCAAACCCGATCCAAATGAGGATTCCTCGCAGGGAAAAGGTGCCAGCACAGAAAGCCCTGCCTGCCCACAGAGTCCCCAGGCTGTGCCACACACTGCACCTGAAAGCCAAACCTCACAGGCTTTCTGTCCCGGGAAACAGGGCTGCTGTCCCCTACCTTGGTCAGCCCCGCCCACCACTGCCGGCCACCCGATCCAAACCCGATGCAAAGGAGGATTCCTCGCAGGGAAAAGGTGCCAGCACAGAAAGCCCTGCCTGCCCAGAGAGTGCCCAGGCTGTGCCACACACTGCACCTGAAAGCCAAAGCTCACAAGCTTTCTGTCCCGGGAAACAGGGCTGCTGTCCCCCCTTTGGTCAGCCCCGCCCCGCCATTTTAGCAGCCCCCCCAAAACCCGATCCAAATGAGGATTCCTCGCAGGGAAAAGGTGCCAGCACAGAAAGCCCTGCCTGCCCACGGACACCCCAGGCTGCGCCACACACTGCACCTGAAAGCCAAACCTCACAAGCTTTCTGTCCCGGGAAACAGGGCTGCTGTCCCCCCTTTGGTCAGCCCCGCCCACCATTGCCGGCCACCCGATCCAAACCCGATCCAAATGAGGATTCCTCGCAGGGAAAAGGTGCCAGCACAGGAAGCCCTGCCTGCCCACAATGTGCCCAGACTGCGCCACACACTGCACCTGAAAGCCAAACCTCACAAGCTTTCTGTCCCGGGAAACAGGGCTGCTGTCCCCCCTTTGGTCAGCCCCGCCCCGCCATTTTAGCAGCCCCCCCAAAACTCGATCCAAATGAGGATTCCTCGCAGGGAAAAGGTGCCAGCACAGAAAGACCTGCCGGCCCACGGACACCCCAGGCTGCGCCACACACTGCACCTGAAAGCCAAACCTCACAAGCTTTCTGTCCCGGGAAACAGGGCTGCTGCCCCCCCCTTGGCCAGCCCCGCCCACCACTGCCGGCCACCCGATCCAAACCCGATCCAAATGAGAATTCCTCGCAGGGAAAAGGTGCCAGCACAGAAAGCCCTGCCTGCCCACAGTGTGCCCAGGCTGCGCCACACACTGCACCTGAAAGCCAAACCTCACAAGCTTTCTGTCCCGGGAAACAGGGCTGCTGTCCCCCCCCCTGGTCAGCCCCGCCCCGCGATTGCCGCCCACCCGATCCAAACCCGATCCAAATGAGGATTCCTCGCAGGGAAAAGGTGCCAGCACAGAAAGCCCTGCCTGCCCACAGAGTCCCCAGGCTGTGCCACACACTGCACCTGAAAGCCAAACCTCACAAGCTTTCTGTCCCGGGAAACAGGGCTGCTGTCCCCCCTTTGGTCACCCCCGCCCACCACTGCCGGCCACCCGAACCAAACCCGATCCAAATGAGGATTCCTCGCAGGGAAAAGGTGCCAGCACAGAAAGCCCTGCCTGCCCACAGAGTGCCTAGGCTGTGCCACACAATGCACCTGAAAGCCAAACCTCACAAGCTTTCTGTCCCGGGAAACAGGGCTGCTGTCCCCCCTTTGGTCAGCCCCGCCCCGCCATTTTAGCAGCCCCCCAAAAACCCGATCCAAATGAGGATTCCTCGCAGGGAAAAGGTGCCAGCACAGAAAGCCCTGCCTGCCCACAGTGTGCCCAGGCTGCGCCACACACTGCACCTGAAAGCCAAACCTCACAAGCTTTCTGTCCCGGGAAACAGGGCTGCTGTCCCCCACCTTGGTCACCCCCGCCCCGCCATTGCCGGCCACCCGATCCAAACCCGATCCAAATGAGGATTCCTCGCAGGGAAAAGGTGCCAGCACAGAAAGCCCTGCCGGCCCACGGACACCCCAGGCTGCGCCACACACTGCACCTGAAAGCCAAACCTCACAAGCTTTCTGTCCCGGGAAACAGGGCTGCTGCCCCCCCCTTGGCCAGCCCCGCCCACCACTGCCGGCCACCCGATCCAAATGAGGATTCCTCGCAGGGAAAAGGTGCCAGCACAGAAAGCCCTGCCTGCCCACAGAGTGCCCAGGCTGCGCCACACACTGCACCTGAAAGCCAAACCTCACAAGCTTTCTGTCCCGGGAAACAGGGCTGCTGTCCCCCCTTTGGTCAGCCCCGCCCCGCCATTGCCGGCCACCCGATCCAAACCCGATCCAAATGAGGATTCCTCGCAGGGAAAAGGTGCCAGCACAGAAAGCCCTGCCTGCCCACAGAGTGCCCAGGCTGCGCCACACACTGCACCTGAAAGCCAAACCTCACAAGCTTTCTGTCCCGGGAAACAGGGCTGCTGTCCCCCCTTCGGTCACCCCCGCCCCGCCATTTTAGCAGTCCCCCCAAAACCCGATCCAAATGAGGATTCCTCGCAGGGAAAAGGTGCCAGCACAGAAAGCCCTGCCTGCACACGGACACCCCAGGCTGCGCCACACACTGCACCTGAAAGCCAAACCTCACAAGCTTTCTGTCCCGGGAAACAGGGCTGCTGTCCCCCCTTTGGTCAGCCCCGCCCCGCCATTTTAGCAGCCCCCCCAAAACCCGATCCAAGTGAGAATTCCTCGCAGGGAAAAGGTGCCAGCACAGAAAGCCCTGCCTGCCCACAGTGTGCCCAGGCTGCGCCACACACTGCACCTGAAAGCCAAACCTCACAAGCTTTCTGTCCCGGGAAACAGGGCTGCTGTCCCCCCCCTTGGTCAGCCCCGCCCCGCCATTGCCGGCCACCCGATTCAAACCCGATCCAAATGAGGATTTCTCGCAGGGAAAAGGTGCCAGCACAGAAAGCCCTGCCTGCCCACAGAGTGCCCAGGCTGTGCCACACACTGCACCTGAAAGCCAAACCTCACAAGCTTTCTGTCCCGGGAAACAGGGCTGCTGTCCCCCCTTTGGTCAGCCCCGCCCACCACTGCCGAGCACCCGATGCAAACCCGATCCAAATGAGGATTCCTCGCAGGGAAAAGGTGCCAGCACAGAAAGCCCTGCCTGCCCACAGACACCCCAGGCTGTGCCACACACTGCACCTGAAAGCCAAACCTCACAAGCTTTCTGTCCCGGGAAACAGGGCTGCTGTCCCCCCTTTGGTCAGCCCCGCCCCGCCATTGCCGGCCACCCGATCCAAACCCGATCCAAATGAGGATTCCTCGCAGGGAAAAGGTGCCAGCACAGAAAGCCCTGCCTGCCCACAGAGTGCCCAGGCTGTGCCACACACTGCACCTGAAAGCCAAACCTCCCAAGCTTTCTGTCCCGGGAAACAGGGCTGCTGTCCCCCCTTTGGTCAGCCCCGCCCCGCCATTTGAGCAGCCCCCCCAAAACCCGATCCAAATGAGAATTCCTCGCAGGGAAAAGGTGCCAGGACAGAAAGCTCTGCCTGCCCAGAGAGTGCCCAGGCTGCGCCACACACTGCACCTGAAAGCCAAACCTCACAAGCTTTCTGTCCCGGGAAACAGGGCTGCTGTCCACCCTTTGCTCAGCCCCGCCCCGGCATTGCCGGCTACCCGATCCTACCCCGATCCAAATGAGGATTCCTCGCAAGGAAAAGGTGCCAGCACAGAAAGCCCTGCCTGCCCACAGAGTCCCCAGGCTGTGCCACACACTGCACCTGAAAGCCAAACCTCACAGGCTTTCTGTCCCGGGAAACAGGGCTGCTGTCCCCCACCTTGGTCAGCCCCGCCCACCACTGCCGGCTCTCCGATCCAAACCCGATCCAAATGAGGATTCCTCGCAGGGAAAAGGTGCCAGCACAGAAAGCCCTGCCTGCCCACGGACACCCCAGGCTGCGCCACACACTGCACCTGAAAGCCAAACCTCACAAGCTTTCTGTCCCGGGAAACAAGGCTGCTGTCCCCCCTTTGGTCAGCCCCGCCCCGCCATTGCCGGCCACCCGATCCAAACTCGATCCAAATGAGGATTCCTCGCAGGGAAAAGGTGCCAGCACAGAAAGCCCTGCCTGCCCACGGACACCCCAGGCTGCGCCACACACTGCACCTGAAAGCCAAACCTCACAAGCTTTCTGTCCCGGGAAACAGGGCTGCTGTCCCCCCTTTGGTCAGCCCCGCCCCGCCATTGCCGGCCACCCGATCCTACCCCGATCCAAATGAGGATTCCTCGCAGGGAAAAGGTGCCAGCACAGAAAGCCCTGCCTGCCCACAGAGTCCCCAGGCTGTGCCACACACTGCACCTGAAAGCCAAACCTCACAGGCTTTCTGTCCCGGGAAACAGGGCTGCTGTCCCCCACCTTGGTCACCCCCGCCCACCACTGCCGGCCACCCGATCCAAACCCGATGCAAAGGAGGATTCCTCGCAGGGAAAAGGTGCCAGCACAGAAAGCCCTGCCTGCCCACAGAGTCCCCAGGCTGTGCCACACACTGCACCTGAAAGCCAAACCTCCCAAGCTTTCTGTCCCGGGAAACAGGGCTGCTGTCCCCCCTTTGGTCAGCCCCGCCCCGCCATTTTAGCAGTCCCCCCAAAACCCGATCCGAATGAGGATTCCTCGCAGGGAAAAGGTGCCAGCACAGAAAGCCCTGCCTGCCCACGGACACCCCAGGCTGCGCCAGACACTGCACCTGAAAGCCAAACCTCACAAGCTTTCTGTCCCGGGAAACAGGGCTGCTGTCCCCCCTTTGGTCGGCCCCGCCCAACACTGCCGGCCACCCGATCCAAACCCGATCCAAATGAGGATTCCTCGCAGGGAAAAGGTGCCAGCACAGAAAGCCCTGCCTGCCCACAATGTGCCCAGGCTGTCCCACACACTGCACCTGAAAGCCGAACCTCACAAGCTTTCTGTCCCGGGAAACAGGGCTGCTGTCCCCCCTTTGGTCACCCCCGCCCCGCCATTTTAGCAGCCCCCCCAAAACCCGATGCAAATGAGGATTCCTCGCAGGGAAAAGGTGCCAGCACAGAAAGCCCTGCCTGCCCACAGAGTGCCCAGGCTGTGCCACACACTGCACCTGAAAGCCAAACCTCACAAGCTTTCTGTCCCGGGAAACAGGGCTGCTGTCCCCCTTTGGTCACCCCCGCCCACCACTGCCGGCCATCGGATCCAAACCCGATCCAAATGAGGATTCCTCGCAGGGAAAAGGTGCCAGCACAGAAAGCCCTGCCTGTTCACGGACACCCCAGGCTGCGCCACACACTGCACCTGAAAGCCAAACCTCACAAGCTTTCTGTCCCGGGAAACAGGGCTGCTGTCCCCCCTTTGGCCAGCCCCGCCCCGCCATTTTAGCAGCCCCCCCAAAACCCGATCCAAATGAGGATTCCTCGCAGGGAAAAGGTGCCAGCACAGAAAGCCCTGCCTGCCCACGGACACCCCAGGCTGCGCCACACACTGCACCTGAAAGCCAAACCTCACAAGCTTTCTGTCCCGGGAAACAGGGCTGCTGTCCCCCCTTTGGTCAGCCCCGCCCCGCCATTGCCGACCACCCGATCCAAACCCGATCCAAATGAGGATTCCTCGCAGGGAAAAGGTGCCAGCACAGAAAGCCCTGCCTGCCCACAGAGTGCCCAGGCTGTGCCACACACTGCACCTGAAAGCCAAACCTCACAAGCTTTCTGTCCCGGGAAACAGGGCTGCTGTCCCCCCTTTGCTCAGCCCCGCCCCGCCATTTTAGCAGCCCCCCCAAAACCCGATCCAAATGAGGATTCCTCGCAGGGAAAAGGTGCCAGCACAGAAAGCCCTGCCTGCCCACGGACACCCCAGGCTGCGCCACACACTGCACCTGAAAGCCAAAACTCACAAGCTTTCTGTCCCGGGAAACAGGGCTGCTGTCCCCCCTTTGGTCAGCCCCGCCCACCACTGCCGGCCATCCGATCCAAACCCGGTCCAAATGAGGATTCCTCGCAGGGAAAAGGTGCCAGCACAGAAAGCCCTGCCTGCCCACAGTGTGCCCAGGCTGTGCCACACACTGCACCTGAAAGCCAAACCTCACAAGCTTTCTGTCCCGGGAAACAGGGCTGCTGTCCCCACTTTGGTCAGCCCCGCCCCGCCATTTTAGCAGCCCCCCCAAAACCCGATCCAAATGAGGATTCCTCGCAGGGAAAAGGTGCCAGCACAGAAAGCCCTGCCTGCCCACGGACACCCCAGGCTGCGCCACACACTGCACCTGAAAGCCAAACCTCACAAGCTTTCTGTCCCGGGAAACAGGGCTGCTGTCCCCCCTTTGGTCTGCCCCGCCCCGCCACTGCCGGCCACCCGATCCAAACCCGATCCAAATGAGGATTCCTCGCAGGGAAAAGGTGCCAGCACAGGAAGCCCTGCCTGCCCACAATGTGCCCAGGCTGCGCCACACACGGCACCTGAAAGCCAAACCTCACAAGCTTTCTGTCCCGGGAAACAGGGCTGCTGTCCCCCCTTTGGTCAGCCCCGCCCCGCCATTTGAGCAGCCCCCCCAAAACCCGACCCAAATGAGGATTCCTCGCAGGGAAAAGGTGCCAGCACAGAAAGCCCTGCCTGCCCACGGACACCCCAGGCTGCGCCACACACTGCACCTGAAAGCCAAACCTCACAAGCTTTCTGTCCCGGGAAACAGGGCTGCTGTCCCCCCTTTGGTCACCCCCGCCCCGGCATTGCCGGCCACCCGATCCAAACCCGATCCAAATGAGGATTCCTCGCAGGGAAAAGGTGCCAGCACAGAAAGCCCTGCCTGCCCACAGAGTGCCCAGGCTGTGCCACACACTGCACCTGAAAGCCAAAACTCACAAGCTTTCTGTCCCGGGAAACAGGGCTGCTGTCCCCCCTTTGGTCGGCCCCGCCCACCACTGCCGGCCACCCGATCCAAACCCGATCCAAATGAGGATTCCTCGCAGGGAAAAGGTGCCAGCACAGAAAGCCCTGCCTGCCCACGGACACCCCAGGCTGTGCCACACACTGCACCTGAAAGCCAAACCTCACAAGCTTTCTGTCCCGGGAAACAGGGCTGCTGTCCCCACTTTGGTCAGCCCCGCCCACCATTGCCGGCCACCCGATCCAAAACCGATCCAAATGAGGATTCCTCGCAGTGAAAAGGTGCCAGCACAGAAAGCCCTGCCTGCCCACAGTGTGCCCAGGCTGTGCCACACACTGCACCTGAAAGCCAAACCTCACAAGCTTTCTGTCCCGGGAAACAGGGCTGCTGTCCCCCCTTTGGTCACCCCCGCCGACCACTGCCGGCCACCCGAACCAAACCCGATCCAAATGAGGATTCCTCGCAGGGAAAAGGTGCCAGCACAGAAAGCCCTGCCTGCCCACAGAGTGCCCAGGCTGTGCCACACAATGCACCTGAAAGCCAAACCTCACAAGCTTTCTGTCCCGGGAAACAGGGCTGCTGTCCCCCCTTTGGTCAGCCCCGCCCCGCCATTTTAGCAGCCCCCCAAAAACCCGATCCAAATGAGGATTCCTCGCAGGGAAAAGGTGCCAGCACAGAAAGCCCTGCCTGCCCACAGTGTGCCCAGGCTGCGCCACACACTGCACCTGAAAGCCAAACCTCACAAGCTTTCTGTCCCGGGAAACAGGGCTGCTGTCCCCCACCTTGGTCACCCCCGCCCCGCCATTGCCGGCCACCCGATCCAAACCCGATCCAAATGAGGATTCCTCGCAGGGAAAAGGTGCCAGCACAGAAAGCCCTGCCTGCCCACGGACACCCCAGGCTGCGCCACACACTGCACCTGAAAGCCAAACCTCACAAGCTTTCTGTCCCGGGAAACAGGGCTGCTGTCCCCTACCTTGGTCAGCCCCGCCCACCACTGCCGGCCACCCGATCCAAACCCGATGCAAAGGAGGATTCCTCGCAGGGAAAAGGTGCCAGCACAGAAAGCCCTGCCTGCCCAGAGAGTGCCCAGGCTGTGCCACACACTGCACCTGAAAGCCAAAGCTCACAAGCTTTCTGTCCCGGGAAACAGGGCTGCTGTCCCCCCTTTGGTCAGCCCCGCCCCGCCATTTTAGCAGCCCCCCCAAAACCCGATCCAAATGAGGATTCCTCGCAGGGAAAAGGTGCCAGCACAGAAAGCCCTGCCTGCCCACGGACACCCCAGGCTGCGCCACACACTGCACCTGAAAGCCAAACCTCACAAGCTTTCTGTCCCGGGAAACAGGGCTGCTGTCCCCCCTTTGGTCAGCCCCGCCCACCACTGCCGGCCACCCGATCCAAACCCGATCCAAATGAGGATTCCTCGCAGGGAAAAGGTGCCAGCACCGAAAGCCCTGCCTGCCCACAGACTGCCCAGGCTGCGCCACACACTGCACCTGAAAGCCAAACCTCACAAGCTTTCTGTCCCGGGAAACAGGGCTGCTGTCCCCCCTTTGGTCAGCCCCGCCCCGCCACTGCCGGCCACCCGATCCAAACCCGATCCAAATGAGGATTCCTCGCAGGGAAAAGGTGCCAGCACAGGAAGCCCTGCCTGCCCACAGAGTGCCCAGGCTGTGCCACACACTGCACCTGAAAGCCAAACCTCACAAGCTTTCTGTCCCGGGAAACAGGGCTGCTGTCCCCCCTTTGGTCAGGCCCGCCCCGCCATTTGAGCAGCCCCCCCAAAACCCGACCCAAATGAGGATTCCTCGCAGGGAAAAGGTGCCAGCACAGAAAGCCCTGCCTGCCCACGGACACCCCAGGCTGCGCCACACACTGCACCTGAAAGCCAAACCTCACAAGCTTTCTGTCCCGGGAAACAGGGCTGCTGTCCCCCCTTTGGTCACCCCCGCCCTGCCATTGTGGGCCACCCGATCCAAACCCGATCCAAATGAGAATTCCTCGCAGGGAAAAGGTGCCAGCACAGGAAGCCCTGCCTGCCCACGGAGTGCCCAGTCTGCGCCACATACTGCACCTGAAAGCCAAACCTCACAAGCTTTCTGTCCCGGGAAACAGGGCTGCTGTCCCCCCTTTGGTCAGCCCCGCCCCGCCATTTTAGCAGCCCCCCCAAAACTCGATCCAAATGAGGATTCCTCGCAGGGAAAAGGTGCCAGCACAGAAAGCCCTGCCGGCATACGGACACCCCAGGCTGCGCCACACACTGCACCTGAAAGCCAAACCTCACAAGCTTTCTGTCCCGGGAAACAGGGCTGCTGCCCCCCCCTTGGCCAGCCCCGCCCACCACTGCCGGCCACCCGATCCAAACCCGATCCAAATGAGAATTCCTCGCAGGGAAAAGGTGCCAGCACAGAAAGCCCTGCCTGCCCACAGTGTGCCCAGGCTGCGCCACACACTGCACCTGAAAGCCAAACCTCACAAGCTTTCTGTCCCGGGAAACAGGGCTGCTGTCCCCCCTTTGGTCAGCCCCGCCCCGCGATTGCCGCCCACCTGATCCAAACCCGATCCAAATGAGGATTCCTCGCAGGGAAAAGGTGCCAGCACAGAAAGCCCTGCCTGCCCACAGAGTCCCCAGGCTGTGCCACACACTGCACCTGAAAGCCAAACCTCACAAGCTTTCTGTCCCGGGAAACAGGGCTGCTGTCCCCCCTTTGGTCACCCCCGCCCACCACTGCCGGCCACCCGAACCAAACCCGATCCAAATGAGGATTCCTCGCAGGGAAAAGGTGCCAGCACAGAAAGCCCTGCCTGCCCACAGAGTGCCTAGGCTGTGCCACACAATGCACCTGAAAGCCAAACCTCACAAGCTTTCTGTCCCGGGAAACAGGGCTGCTGTCCCCCCTTTGGTCAGCCCCGCCCCGCCATTTTAGCAGCCCCCCAAAAACCCGATCCAAATGAGGATTCCTCGCAGGGAAAAGGTGCCAGCACAGAAAGCCCTGCCTGCCCACAGTGTGCCCAGGCTGCGCCACACACTGCACCTGAAAGCCAAACCTCACAAGCTTTCTGTCCCGGGAAACAGGGCTGCTGTCCCCCACCTTGGTCACCCCCGCCCCGCCATTGCCGGCCACCCGATCCAAACCCGATCCAAATGAGGATTCCTCGCAGGGAAAAGGTGCCAGCACAGAAAGCCCTGCCGGCCCACGGACACCCCAGGCTGCGCCACACACTGCACCTGAAAGCCAAACCTCACAAGCTTTCTGTCCCGGGAAACAGGGCTGCTGCCCCCCCCTTGGCCAGCCCCGCCCACCACTGCCGGCCACACGATCCAAATGAGGATTCCTCGCAGGGAAAAGGTGCTAGCACAGAAAGCCCTGCCTCCCCAGAGAGTGCCCAGTCTGCGCCACACACTGCACCTGAAAGCCAAACCTCACAAGCTTTCTGTCCCGGGAAACAGGGCTGCTGTCCCCCCTTTGGTCTGCCCCGCCCCGCCACTGCCGGCCACCCGATCCAAACCCGATCCAAATGAGGATTCCTCGCAGGGAAAAGGTGCCAGCACAGGAAGCCCTGCCTGCCCACAATGTGCCCAGGCTGCGCCACACACGGCACCTGAAAGCCAAACCTCACAAGCTTTCTGTCCCGGGAAACAGGGCTGCTGTCCCCCCTTTGGTCAGCCCCGCCCCGCCATTTGAGCAGCCCCCCCAAAACCCGACCCAAATGAGGATTCCTCGCAGGGAAAAGGTGCCAGCACAGAAAGCCCTGCCTGCCCACGGACACCCCAGGCTGCGCCACACACTGCACCTGAAAGCCAAACCTCACAAGCTTTCTGTCCCGGGAAACAGGGCTGCTGTCCCCCCTTTGGTCACCCCCGCCCCGGCATTGCCGGCCACCCGATCCAAACCCGATCCAAATGAGGATTCCTCGCAGGGAAAAGGTGCCAGCACAGAAAGCCCTGCCTGCCCACAGAGTCCCCAGGCTGTGCCACACACTGCACCTGAAAGCCAAACCTCACAGGCTTTCTGTCCCGGGAAACAGGGCTGCTGTCCCCTACCTTGGTCAGCCCCGCCCACCACTGCCGGCCACCCGATCCAAACCCGATCCAAATGAGGATTCCTCGCAGGGAAAAGGTGCCAGCACAGAAAGCCCTGCCTGCCCACAGACTGCCCAGGCTGTGCCACACACTGCACCTGAAAGCCAAACCTCACAAGCTTTCTGTCCCGGGAAACAGGGCTGCTGTCCACCCTTTGGTCAGCTCCGCCCCGCCATTGCCGGCCACCCGATCCAAACCCGATCCAAATGAGGATTCCTCGCAGGGAAAAGGTGCCAGCACAGAAAGCCCTGCCTGCCCACAGAGGGCCCAGGCTGTGCCACTCACTGCACCTGAAAGCCAAACCTCACAAGCTTTCTGTCCCGGGAAACAGGGCTGCTGTCCCCCACCTTGGTCAGCCCCGCCCACCACTGCCGGCTACCCGATCCAAACCCGATCCAAAGGAGGATTCCTCGCAGGGAAAAGGTGCCAGCACAGAAAGCCCTGCCTGCCCACAGAGTGCCCAGGCTGTGCCACACACTGCACCTGAAAGCCAAACCTCACAAGCTTTCTGTCCCGGGAAACAGGGCTGCTGTCCCCCCTTTGGTCAGCCCCGCCCCGCCATTTTAGCAGCCCCCCCAAAACCCGATCCAAATGAGGATTCCTCGCAGGGAAAAGGTGCCAGCACAGAAAGCCCTGCCTGCCCACGGACACCCCAGGCTGCGCCACACACTGCACCTGAAAGCCAAACCTCACAAGCTTTCTGTCCCGGGAAACAGGGCTGCTGCCCCCCCCTTTGGTCAGCCCCGCCCACCACTGCCGGCCACACGATCCAAACCCGATCCAAATGAGGATTCCTCGCAGGGAAAAGGTGCCAGCACAGAAAGCCCTGCCTGCTCACAGACACCCCAGGCTACGCCACACACTGCACCTGAAAGCCAAACCTCACAAGCTTTCTGTCCCGGGAAACAGGGCTGCTGTCCACCCTTTGGTCAGCCCCGCCCCGCCATTGCCGGCCACCCGATCCAAATGAGGATTCCTCGCAGGGAAAAGGTGCCAGCACAGAATGCCCTGCCTGCCGACGGACACCCCAGGCTGCGCCACACACTGCACCTGAAAGCCAAACCTCACAAGCTTTCTGTCCCGGGAAACAGGGCTGCTGTCCCCCCTTTGGTCAGCCCCGCCCACCATTGCCGGCCACCCGATCCAAACCCGATCCAAATGAGGATTTCTCGCAGGGAAAAGGTGCCAGCACAGAAAGCCCTGCCTGCCCACGGACACCCCAGGCTGCGCCACACACTGCACCTGAAAGCCAAACTTCACAAGCTTTCTGTCCCGGGAAACAGGGCTGCTGTCCCCCCTTTGGTCACCCCCGCCCCGGCATTGCCGGCCACCCGATCCAAACCCGATCCAAATGAGGATTCCTCGCAGGGAAAAGGTGCCAGCACAGAAAGCCCTGCCTGCCCACAGAGTCCCCAGGCTGTGCCACACACTGCACCTGAAAGCCAAACCTCACAGGCTTTCTGTCCCGGGAAACAGGGCTGCTGTCCCCTACCTTGGTCAGCCCCGCCCACCACTGCCGGCCACCCGATCCAAACCCGATGCAAAGGAGGATTCCTCGCAGGGAAAAGGTGCCAGCACAGAAAGCCCTGCCTGCCCAGAGAGTGCCCAGGCTGTGCCACACACTGCACCTGAAAGCCAAACCTCACAAGCTTTCTGTCCCGGGAAACAGGGCTGCTGTCCCCCCTTTGGTCAGCCCCGCCCCGCCATTTTAGCAGCCCCCCCAAAACCCGATCCAAATGAGGATTCCTCGCAGGGAAAAGGTGCCAGCACAGAAAGCCCTGCCTGCCCACGGACACCCCAGGCTGCGCCACACACTGCACCTGAAAGCCAAACCTCACAAGCTTTCTGTCCCGGGAAACAGGGCTGCTGTCCCCCCTTTGGTCAGCCCCGCCCACCACTGCCGGCCACCCGATCCAAACCCGATCCAAATGAGGATTCCTCGCAGGGAAAAGGTGCCAGCACCGAAAGCCCTGCCTGCCCACAGACTGCCCAGGCTGTGCCACACACTGCACCTGAAAGCCAAACCTCACAAGCTTTCTGTCCCGGAAACAGTGCTGCTGTCCACCCTTTGGTCAGCCCCGCCCCGCCATTGCCGGCCACCCGATCCAAACCCGATCCAAATGAGGATTCCTCGCAGGGAAAAGGTGCCAGCACAGAAAGCCCTGCCTGCCCACAGAGGGCCCAGGCTGTGCCACTCACTGCACCTGAAAGCCAAACCTTCACAAGCTTTCTGTCCCGGGAAACAGGGCTGCTGTCCCCCCTTTGGTCAGCCCCGCCCAGCCATTTTAGCAGCCCCCCCAAAACCGATCCAAATGAGGATTCCTCGCAGGGAAAAGGTGCCAGCACAGAATGCCCTGCCTCCCACGGACACCCCAGGCTGCGCCACACACTGCACCTGAAAGCCAAACCTCACAAGCTTTCTGTCCCGGGAAACAGGGCTGCTGTCCACCCTTTGGTCAGCCCCGCCCACCATTGCCGGCCACCCGATCCAAACCCGATGCAAATGAGGATTTCTCGCAGGGAAAAGGTGCCAGCAGAGAAAGCCCCGCCTGCCCACCGACACCCCAGGTTGCGCCACACACTGCACCTGAAAGCCAAACCACACAAGCTTTCTGTCCCGGGAAACAGGGCTGCTGTCCCCCCTTTGATCACCCCCGCCCCGCCATTGCCGGCCACCCGATCCAAACCCTATCCAAATGAGGATTCCTCGCAGGGAAAAGGTGCCAGCACAGAAAGCCCTGCCTGCCCACAGAGTCCCCAGGCTGTGCCACACACTGCACCTGAAAGCCAAACCTCACAGGCTTTCTGTCCCGGGAAACAGGGCTGCTGTCCCCCACCTTGGTCAGCCCCGCCCACCACTGCCGGCTACCCGATCCAAACCCGATCCAAAGGAGGATTCCTCGCAGGGAAAAGGTGCCAGCACAGAAAGCCCTGCCTGCCCACAGAGTGCCCAGGCTGTGCCACACACTGCACCTGAAAGCCAAACCTCACAAGCTTTCTGTCCCGGGAAACAGGGCTGCTGTCCCCCCTTTGGTCAGCCCCGCCCCGCCATTTTAGCAGCCCCCCCAAAACCCGACCCAAATGAGGATTCCTCGCAGGGAAAAGGTGCCAGCACAGAAAGCCCTGCCTGCCCACGGACACCCCAGACTGCGCCACACACTGCACCTGAAAGCCAAACCTCACAAGCTTTCTGTCCCGGGAAACAGGGCTGCTGTCCCCCCTTTGATCACCCTCGCCCCGCCATTGCCGGCCACCCGATCCAAACCCGATCCAAATGAGGATTCCTCGCAGGGAAAAGGTGCCAGCACAGAAAGCCCTGCCTGCCCACAGAGTCCCCAGGCTGTGCCACACACTGCACCTGAAAGCCAAACCTCACAGGCTTTCTGTCCCGGGAAACAGGGCTGCTGTCCCCCACCTTGGTCAGCCCCGCCCACCACTGCCGGCCACACGATCCAAACCCGATCCAAAGGAGGATTCCTCGCAGGGAAAAGGTGCCAGCACAGAAAGCCCTGCCTGCCCACAGAGTGCCCAGGCTGTCCCACACACTGCACCTGAAAGCCAAACCTCACAAGCTTTCTGTCCCGGGAAACAGGGCTGCTGTCCCCCCTTTGGTCAGCCCCGCCCACCACTGCCGGCCACCCGAACCCAACCCGATCCAAATGAGGATTCCTCGCAAGGAAAAGGTGCCAGCACAGAAAGCCCTGCCTGCCCACAGAGTGCCCAGGCTGTGCCACACAATGTACCTGAAAGCCAAACCTCACAAGCTTTCTGTCCCGGGAAACAGGGCTGCTGTCCCCCCTTTGGTCAGCCCCGCCCCGCCATTTTAGCAGCCCCCCCAAAACTCGATCCAAATGAGGATTCCTCGCAGGGAAAAGGTGCCAGCACAGAAAGCCCTGCCTGCCCACAGTGTGCCCAGGCTACGCCACACACTGCACCTGAAAGCCAAACCTCACAAGCTTTCTGTCCCGGGAAACAGGGCTGCTGCCCCCCCCTTGGTCAGCCCCGCCCACCATTGCCGGCCACACGATCCAAACCCGATCCAAATGAGGATTCCTCGCAGGGAAAAGGTGCCAGCAGAGAATGCCCTGCCTGCCAACGGACACCCCAGACTGCGCCACACACTGCACCTGAAAGCCAAACCTCACAAGCTTTCTGTCCGGGAAACAGGGCTGCTGTCCCCCCTTTGGTCAGCCCCGCCCAGCCATTTTAGCAGCCCCCCCAAAACCGATCCAAATGAGGATTCCTCGCAGGGAAAAGGTGCCAGCACAGAATGCCCTGCCTGCCCACGGACACCCCCAGGCTGCGCCACACACTGCACCTGAAAGCCAAACCTCACAAGCTTTCTGTCCCGGGAAACAGGGCTGCTGTCCACCCTTTGGTCAGCCCCGCCCACCATTGCCGGCCACCCGATCCAAACCCGATGCAAATGAGGATTCCTCGCAGGAAAAGGTGCCAGCACAGAAAGCCCTGCCTGCCCACAGAGTCCCCAGGCTGTGCCACACACTGCACCTGAAAGCCAAACCTCACAAGCTTTCTGTCCCGGGAAACAGGGCTGCTGTCCCCCACCTTGGTCAGCCCCGCCCACCACTGCCGGCTACCCGATCCAAACCCGATCCAAAGGAGGATTCCTCGCAGGGAAAAGGTGCCAGCACAGAAAGCCCTGCCTGCCCACAGAGTCCCCAGGCTGTGCCACACACTGCACCTGAAAGCCAAACCTCACAAGCTTTCTGTCCCGGGAAACATGGCTGCTGTCCCCCCCCTTGGTCAGCCCCGCCCCGCCATTTTAGCAGCCCCCCCAAAACTCGATCCAAATGAGGATTCCTCGCAGGGAAAAGGTGCCAGCACAGAAAGCCCTGCCTGCCCACGGACACCCCAGGCTGCGCCACACACTGCACCTGAAAGCCAAACCTCACAAGCTTTCTGTCCCGGGAAACAGGGCTGCTGTCCCCCCTTTGGTCAGCCCCGCCCCGCCATTTGAGCAGCCCTCCCAAAACCCGATCCAAATGAGGATTCCTCGCAGGGAAAAGGTGCCAGCACAGAAAGCCCTGCCTGTTCACGGACACCCCCAGGCTGCGCACACACTGCACCTGAAAGCCAAACCTCACAAGCCTTCTGTCCCGGGAAACAGGGCTGCTGTCCACCCTTTGGTCAGCCCCGCCGCGCCATTGCCGGCCACCCGATCCCAAAACCGATCCAAATGAAGATTCCTCGCAGGGAAAAGGTGCCAGCACAGAAAGCCCTGCCTGCCCACAGAGGGCCTAGGCTGTGCCACACACTGCACCTGAAAGCCAAACCTCACAAGCTTTCTGTCCCGGGAAACAGGGCTGCTGTCCCCCCTTTGGTCAGCCCCGCCCCGCCATTTGAGCAGCCCCCAAAACCCGATCCAAATGAGGATTCCTCGCAGGGAAAAGGTGCCAGCACAGAATGCCCTGCCTGCCCACGGACACCCCAGGCTGCGCCACACACTGCACCTGAAAGCCAAACCTCACAAGCTTTCTGTCCCGGGAAACAGGGCTGCTGTCCCCCCTTTGGTCAGCCCCGCCACCACTGCCGGCCACCCGAACAAACCCGATCCAAATGAGGATTCCTCGCAGGGAAAAGGTGCCAGCACAGAAAGCCCTGCCTGCCCACAGTGTGCCCAGGCTACGCCACACACTGCACCTGAAAGCCAAACCTCACAAGCTTTCTGTCCCGGGAAACAGGGCTGGCTGCCCCCCCCTTTGGTCAGCCCCGCCCACCACTGCCGCCACACGATCCAAACCGATCCAAATGAGGATTCCTCGCAGGGAAAAGGTGCCAGCACAGAAAGCCCTGCCTGCTCGACAGACACCCCAGGCTACGCCACACACTGCACCTGAAAGCCAAACCTCACAAGCTTTCTGTCCCGGGAAACAGGGCTGCTGTCCACCCTTTGGTCAGCCCCGCCCCGCCATTGCCGGCCACCCGATCCAAATGAGGATTCCTCGCAGGGAAAAGGTGCCAGCACAGAATGCCCTGCCTGCCGACGGACACCCAGGCTGCGCCACACACTGCACCTGAAAGCCAAACCTCACAAGCTTTCTGTCCCGGGAAACAGGGCTGCTGTCCCCCCTTTGGTCACCCCCGCCCCGGCATTGCCGGCCACCCGATCCAAACCCGATCCAAATGAGGATTCCTCGCAGGGAAAAGGTGCCAGCACAGAAATCCCTGCCTGCCCACAGAGTCCCCAGGCTGTGCACACACTGCACCTGAAAGCCAAACCTCACAGGCTTTCTGTCCCGGGAAACAGGGCTGCTGTCCCCTACCTTGGTCAGCCCCGCCCACCACTGCCGGCCACCCGATCCAAACCCGATGCAAAGGAGGATTCCTCGCAGGGAAAAGGTGCCAGCACAGAAAGCCCTGCCTGCCCAGAGAGTGCCCAGGCTGTGCCACACACTGCAACCTGAAAGCCAAACCTCACAAGCTTTCTGTCCCGGGAAACAGGGCTGCTGTCCCCCCTTTGGTCAGGCCCGCCCCGCCATTTTAGCAGCCCCCCCAAAACCCGACCCAAATGAGGATTCCTCGCAGGGAAAAGGTGCCAGCACAGAAAGCCCTGCCTGCCCACGGACACCCCAGGCTGCGCCACACACTGCACTGAAAGCCAAACCTCACAAGCTTTCTGTCCCGGGAAACAGGGCTGCTGTCCCCCCTTTGGTCACCCCCGCCCTGCCATTGTGGGCCACCCGATCCAAACCCGATCCAAATGAGAATTCCTCGCAGGGAAAAGGTGCCAGCACAGGAAGCCCTGCCCTGCCCACGGGAGTGCCCAGTCTGCGCCACATACTGCACCTGAAAGCCAAACCTCACAAGATTTCTGTCCCGGGAAACAGGGCTGCTGTCCCCCCTTTGGTCAGCCCCGCCCCGCCATTTTAGCAGCCCCCCCAAAACTCGATCCAAATGAGGATTCCTCGCAGGGAAAAGGTGCCAGCACAGAAAGCCTGCCGGCCCACGGACACCCCAGGCTGCGCCACACACTGCACCTGAAAGCCAAACCTCACAAGCTTTCTGTCCCGGGAAACAGGGCTGCTGCCCCCCCTTGGCCAGCCCCGCCCACCACTGCCGGCCACCCGATCCAAACCCGATTCCAAATGAGAATTCCTCGCAGGGAAAAGGTGCCAGCACAGAAAGCCCTGCCTGCCCACAGTGTGCCCAGGCTGCGCCACACACTGCACCTGAAAGCCAAACCTCACAAGCTTTCTGTCCCGGGAAACAGGGCTGCTGTCCCCCCTTTGGTCAGCCCCGCCCCGCGATTGCCGCCCACCCGATCCAAACCCGATCCAAATGAGGATTCCTCGCAGGGAAAAGGTGCCAGCACAGAAAGCCCTGCCTGCCCACAGAGTCCCCAGGCTGTGCCACACACTGCACCTGAAGCCAAACCTCACAAGCTTTCTGTCCCGGGAAACAGGGCTGCTGTCCCCCCTTTGGTCACCCCCGCCCACCACTGCCGGCCACCCGAACCAAACCCGATCCAAATGAGGATTCCTCGCAGGGAAAAGGTGCCAGCACAGAAAGCCCTGCCTGCCCACAGAGTGCCCTAGGCTGTGCCACACAATGCACCTGAAAGCCAAACCTCACAAGCTTTCTGTCCGGGAAACAGGGCTGCTGTCCCCCCTTTGGTCAGCCCCGCCCCGCCATTTTAGCAGCCCCCCCAAAAACCCGATCCAAATGAGGATTCCTCGCAGGGAAAAGGTGCCAGCACAGAAAGCCCTGCCTGCCCACAGTGTGCCCAGGCTGCGCCACACACTGCACCTGAAAGCCAAACCTCACAAGCTTTCTGTCCCGGGAAACAGGGCTGCTGTCCCCCACCTTGGTCACCCCCGCCCCCGCCATTGCCGGCCACCCGATCCAAACCCGATCCAAATGAGGATTCCTCGCAGGGAAAAGGTGCCAGCACAGAAAGCCCTGCCGGCCCACGGACACCCCAGGCTGCGCCACACACTGCACCTGAAAGCCAAACCTCACAAGCTTTCTGTCCCGGGAAACAGGGCTGCTGCCCCCCCCCTTGGCCAGCCCTCGCCCACCACTGCCGCCACACGATCCAAATGAGGATTCCTCGCAGGGAAAAGGTGCTAGCACAGAAAGCCCTGCCTCCCCAGAGAGTGCCCAGTCTGCGCCACACACTGCACCTGAAAGCCAAACCTCACAAGCTTTCTGTCCCGGGAAACAGGGCTGCTGTCCCCCCTTTGGTCTGCCCCGCCCCGCCACTGCCGGCCACCCGATCCAAACCCGATCCAAATGAGGATTCCTCGCAGGGAAAAGGTGCCAGCACAGGAAGCCCTGCCTGCCCACAATGTGCCCAGGCTGCGCCACACACGGCACCTGAAAGCCAAACCTCACAAGCTTTCTGTCCCGGGAAACAGGGCTGCTGTCCCCCCTTTGGTCAGCCCCGCCCCGCCATTTGAGCAGCCCCCCCAAAACCCGACCCAAATGAGGATTCCTCGCAGGGAAAAGGTGCCAGCACAGAAAGCCCTGCCTGCCCACGGACACCCCAGGCTGCGCCACACACTGCACCTGAAAGCCAAACCTCACAAGCTTTCTGTCCCGGGAAACAGGGCTGCTGTCCCCCCTTTGGTCACCCCCGCCCCGGCATTGCCGGCCACCCGATCCCAAACCCGATCCAAATGAGGATTCCTCGCAGGGAAAAAGGTGCCAGCACAGAAAGCCCTGCCTGCCCACAGAGTCCCCAGGCTGTGCCACACACTGCACCTGAAAGCCAAACCTCACAGGCTTTCTGTCCCGGGAAACAGGGCTGCTGTCCCCTACCTTGGTCAGCCCCGCCCACCACTGCCGGCCACCCGATCCAAACCCCGATCCAAATGAGGATTCCTCGCAGGGAAAAGGTGCCAGCACAGAAAGCCCTGGCCTGCCCACAGACTGCCCAGGCTGTGCCACACACTGCACCTGAAAGCCAAACCTCACAAGCTTTCTGTCCCGGGAAACAGGGCTGCTGTCCACCCTTTGGTCAGCTCCGCCCCGCCATTGCCGGCCACCCGATCCAAACCCGATCCAAATGAGGATTCCTCGCAGGGAAAAGGTGCCAGCACAGAAAGCCCTGCCTGCCCACAGAGGGCCCAGGCTGTGCCACTCACTGCACCTGAAAGCCAAACCTCACAAGCTTTCTGTCCCGGGAAACAGGGCTGCTGTCCCCCACCTTGGTCAGCCCCGCCCACCACTGCCGGCTACCCGATCCAAACCCGATCCAAAGGAGGATTCCTCGCAGGGAAAAGGTGCCAGCACAGAAAGCCCTGCCTGCCCACAGAGTGCCCAGGCTGTGCCACACACTGCACCTGAAAGCCAAACCTCACAAGCTTTCTGTCCCGGGAAACAGGGCTGCTGTCCCCCCTTTGGTCAGCCCCGCCCCGCCATTTTAGCAGCCCCCCCAAAACCCGATCCAAATGAGGATTCCTCGCAGGGAAAGGTGCCAGCACAGAAAGCCCTGCCTGCCCACGGACACCCCCAGGCTGCGCCACACACTGCACCTGAAAGCCAAACCTCACAAGCTTTCTGTCCGGGAAACAGGCTGCTGCCCCCCCTTTGGTCAGCCCCGCCCACCACTGCCGGCCACACGATCCAAACCCGATCCAAATGAGGATTCCTCGCAGGGAAAAGGTGCCAGCACAGAAAGCCCTGCCTGCTCACAGACACCCCAGGCTACGCCACACACTGCACCTGAAAGCCAAACCTCACAAGCTTTCTGTCCGGGAAACAGGGCTGCTGTCCACCCTTTGGTCAGCCCCCGCCCCGCCATTGCCGGCCACCCGATCCAAATGAGGATTCCTCGCAGGGAAAAGGTGCCAGCACAGAATGCCCTGCCTGCCGACGGACACCCCAGGCTGCGCCACACACTGCACCTGAAAGCCAAACCTCACAAGCTTTCTGTCCCGGGAAACAGGGCTGCTGTCCCCCCTTTGGTCAGCCCCCGCCCACCATTGCCGGCCACCCGATCCAAACCCGATCCAAATGAGGATTTCTCGCAGGGAAAAGGTGCCAGCACAGAAAGCCCTGCCTGCCCACGGACACCCCAGGCTGCGCCACACACTGCACCTGAAGCCAAACCACACAAGCTTTCTGTCCCGGGAAACAGGGCTGCTGTCCCCCCTTTGGTCACCCCCGCCCCGGCATTGCCGGCCACCCGATCCAAACCCGATCCAAATGAGGATTCCTCGCAGGGAAAAGGTGCCAGCACAGAAAGCCCTGCCTGCCCACAGAGTCCCCAGGCTGTGCCACACACTGCACCTGAAAGCCAAACCTCACAGGCTTTCTGTCCCCGGGAAACAGGGCTGCTGTCCCCTACCTTGGTCAGCCCCGCCCACCACTGCCGGCCACCCGATCCAAACCCGATGCAAAGGAGGATTCCTCGCAGGGAAAAGGTGCCAGCACAGAAAGCCCTGCCTGCCCAGAGAGTGCCCAGGCTGTGCCACACACTGCACCTGAAAGCCAAACCTCACAAGCTTTCTGTCCCGGGAAACAGGGGCTGCTGTCGCCCCCTTTGGTCAGCCCCGCCCCGCCATTTTAGCAGCCCCCCCAAAACCCGATCCAAATGAGGATTCCTCGCAGGGAAAAGGTGCCAGCACAGAAAGCCCTGCCTGCCCACGGACACCCCAGGCTGCGCCACACACTGCACCTGAAAGCCAAACCTCACAAGCTTTCTGTCCCCGGGAAACAGGGCTGCTGTCCCCCCTTTGGTCAGCCCCGCCCACCACTGCCGGCCACCCGATCCAAACCCGATCCAAATGAGGATTCCTCGCAGGGAAAAGGTGCCAGCACCGAAAGCCCTGCCTGCCCACAGACTGCCCAGGCTTGTGCCACACACTGCACCTGAAAGCCAAACCTCACAAGCTTTCCTGTCCCGGGAAACAGTGCTGCTGTCCACCCTTTGGTCAGCCCCGCCCCGCCATTGCCGGCCACCCGATCCAAACCCGATCCAAATGAGGATTCCTCGCAGGGAAAAGGTGCCAGCACAGAAAGCCCTGCCTGCCCACAGAGGGCCCAGGCTGTGCCACTCACTGCACCTGAAAGCCAAACCTCACAAGCTTTCTGTCCCGGGAAACAGGGCTGCTGTCCCCCCTTTGGTCAGCCCCGCCCAGCCATTTAGCAGCCCCCCCAAAACCGATCCAAATGAGGATTCCTCACAGGGAAAAGGTGCCAGCACAGAATGCCCTGCCTCCCACGGACCACCCAGGCTGCGCCACACACTGCACCTGAAAGCCAAACCTCACAAGCTTTCTGTCCCGGGAAACAGGGCTGCTGTCCACCCTTTGGTCAGCCCCGCCCACCATTGCCGGCCACCA
>NW_026990960.1:0-31626 GCF_036250125.1 Pseudopipra pipra
AGCCAGTTACTTACAGACAGATGATTGATTAGTAGTATGCTCTCTATTCCATAATAGTCACAAACATCCAACCACTTAGTTAGTGAATGCATTAAGAAAACCTTCTCTCCCTTTTGGAACACAATGGTTGGATACAGGGTAAAGCTGAAGACGGCCTTCTGTCCTGCTCAGAAGGTGAAAATACTTGGATATCTATGCTTTTGATTAAAACACCATAACAGAAAAAAAAAAACAACAAACCAACCAACCAACCAAACCAAATCAAACCAAAGCAAGCAACCAACCAAAAAACCCCACAACTCTCTAAACTTTTTGGATAAATACCCTCTACCTGACATTCAAAACCAGAGGCAATGGACTGTGGCTCATGGGTTCAGACTTCAGTGTTGACTGAAATTTGCTGTGTCACCTGCAGAAGAAGTCATATAAACTCTCGCTCTCAGAAAACAGTTATGTTAATACTTCCCTACAGCACCTCTGTGGCTGTAGATGGCTTTGTGATGATGAACTAAAGTCAACAAATGTAACTGAGGTTCTTTGATGGAACTGAATAGCAGCATCATGTTTTTATTGTATTACTGGAGGCCTAAGTCACAGAACAACTTAAATAACTCTAGGCCCAGAGACTGATATTGTATATAAAGTAGAATGGTTAATAAAGAGTAAAAAATGTTTGGTGTGATGGTCAAAAGGTATTTTAGAAGAAGTATATTTTATGATTAAAACCATTATTAACTATGGATGGTGATTTATGATATCATCTCAAGTCAATAGTTTTGCTGAGGCAGGACAGAACTGCTTGAAAATATCTGCAGCCTGCAAAAACTTCAGTGAGTATGGAAAAGTTTAATGTCTAAAATTTAAAGCAAACTGTAATGAAACCTGTATTACTTTCTAAAGCCTTACAGCTCTTATAAGGGTGGCTGCAATTTTGCTCTGAAGTTACATAATTTAATTATGTTGTATGAGTAAGTACCCTCGTTCTCAGATGACCTCTTCCTCAGACTGTCTGTCACCTTGATAAGGAAAACAACATTATGATAATATATTAATCCATTTCTTATTGTCAGGGTCATTGGGGCAGAGACCTGTCTGATGATGTTTGAACACCAGCAGGTAGGTTGCCACCTTCTAAGTGTCCTTAATGTCTCAGTGTCCTGGGACTTTGGTTTCTCTGTGATGTGCCAGGTAAGGGTCAGTTTGTCAACCCACTGAATTTTGTGGATATCTACTCCAACTAAGTAGATAAGGGTTGAAGATAGGTAAAATTAGGTCGAGCATTTCAATTCTGCAACTGCTTTACATTTTCTTGAACTATCCATGAAGGGATGTGTCAGTTCTCACTTATTGACATCAGCATGCCTTAGCTGCCCACTGGTGTATGAGCATGCACTGACACATCCAAGGAGATGGAAGAAACACTAGTCTTCTGCTCACTGTTCAAAACAGTTCTCTGTGTTGCGCCATTACTAGGCAAACTGAGCTGCTTCAAATTCATCACTTTTTCTGTTTAGTATACATCAGAGATCAACTGTGCTAAATTACCATGTGAAATCACAAAAATGCAATAGAACTGGGTCGATCTTCCTTACCTGGGAATCATGTAATATCATGTACAGGAGGGACTGGGAAAGCTTGAAAACACTGTAAAGAGGTGACCTGGAAAAACTAAAACACTGGTCATATAGTCATGGATGTGTACACAGAGGCACCATGGATTACCAAGCAGGCAGGGAGCTGGAGGATGCTAACCTGAAAAAAGTAAGTTTCCAGTAGCTAAACTAATGGAATAATTCCTCAAGATCATAATAAAGAGCTACACTTATTCTCACTGGAGGCAGCCAGCCACTAGAGGGAGGAATGATCTAGTGCTGCCAATGATTGCTATTTATTATGCTTCTGCAATTCATTATATTTTTCTTAAAGTGCATCTCATGAGGCTTGCAAAACCTTCCCATTTAAAGGAAAAAAACCATCGAGCTTTCACAGTTGGTGAAGAAAACACACAAACATGAAGTGCAAGGACTCAAGAAACAGAAAGCATACAAAAAGAGAATCTGCACGTCTACTATATCTTAGAATATATTCTGATTTTTATAGCCCAGATGAATTGTGGACCTTATTTTCAATTAATTAGGATTCACAGGGCAAATTACCTTCATAGCATTCAGCATATCATTAGAAAAATTGTAGGATTGAAGGGTTTTTCTGTGCCTTTTGTGATTCAAAGTACTTTTCTCGGTGACTAGAAAGGTCAGGTCAGTACTGAGGTTGAAAAAGAAATTTTCCTTCTATACAGAAACCAGCAACTTGCTAAAAATGTAACTTCCATATTCTTTAACAATAAAGCTACTTGAAAGTAGAAACCAAAGAAAAGACCAACACAATAACACACTCTCAGTGGCTGCATTACTAATCTTGCACCTTTCACTCCAGATTACTATGCTAAATATCCATTTATAGCAGGAAGAAAGCAATTTAGATATGTGAAACAGGTTTTTTTGTGTAGAGCTATTCACTGCTCTCTGATAAGGAGATATTCACAAACAGGAGAATGCTAAATAAAATTAAAAAGTTGCTTTTATCTGAAGAAAAGCAAGTAATTAATGAGATAGGTAATTGCTAGACATTTAGTAGGTTTAAAAATCTTAGTTTGCTGAAGGTCTATCAATGGAAGAGTCTGAATCACATTTTTTTTCCTCAACTTAGACAAATTCTGCTTGAGTTAGCAGGCCCAGGTCTGCCCTCCCAAACAGGAAAAAAACAAGCTTAAACTCAGAAGAAAAAAATTCTTCATAAAAAGACTGGAAAGCTCAAGGATCATCTCTGTTTTGAATGCACTAAAAGCTTGGGATCTAAGTAGAAAATTGCTCCTCCACTAGCTCTTCTGGATTTTACTGTCCCTGGCTCTTAGTGGGCAATTAGGCTGCCATCAGTGTAGAACCATCCACGCTGCTGTCTACCCTCTCCAAAAAAGAGAAATCAGGAGACAATAACAGAGACAAATGTTTCTCGCAGCCTTCCAAATGGCTTTTCATCAGAAAATTCACAGGTTTTCCAGGAATAGGCATGCACAGAGTATACAGTGGGAACCCCCTCCACTCAACCAGACTCCGATTTTCAGTTGGTGTGCTTGCTTCTCTCTGCAGTACACACCATGGCAGCTTAGGTTCTGAAAAGTACTGAAATATCTTTTCCTAGCTCTGAAGGCGTTCCCTATGGGGGGAAAAAAAAAAAGTTAAAAAAGGCATTTTAAGATTCCCTTCTGCTAGAGTGCGAAGGGTAACGAATACAGAGAAAATTTATAGAGGAGTGGGAAGCTGTGCGTTAGCGTATGTAGGCAGGGCGTAGACGGAAGAGCATGCCCCCTGTGAGAGTAGCTGAACCACCTCTAGGACATATGTTAGCAATGGGTGTGGGCTGCACGATGGCAAGAGACAAGGAGGTCTGTCAAGCTACGAGAAGACTGTACCTAGGAATTTCAATACACGCAGCAAAATGCATCATGACTTACTGTTACTCCTAGGAGTAGCATGCTCCCCTTTGGCTTTTACACATCACAGGGAGAGCAAAGATGTGCAGCAGGTGGAAGGAGAGAAAAGAAGGGAAGCACAGGTGAAGAGGTACTACCCCCTTTTATCCCTGGCTGGAGTCTTGCCAGCCTCTGCAGTTCTTCCTCTGGCAGGGAAGTATAAGGATGATTTAACTTCTCCCCATGCTGCGCTTCACTGCTCATGCAGTATGGTGGAGCTCTTCCCAGACATCTCAGTAAGCACAAGGGAGTGCTGCTGCAAGCCTTGCTTCAGGAGTACAAAACAGAAGCCAAGAGCAAGGGGGCAATGACTAACAATGACTGTATTAGCACCTCCGAAGCCTCTTTAGAAGGTTCTGTAATTTCTGCACTAGCTGTAATGAATCAATCCTCGTGACAATCCACTGTGCAGGAGGTGTGTTATTATCCTTTTTTACCCAGAGCTGGAGTTACAGTGATGCCCGTGGCAGGGAAGAGGCCAGGAAGGGAACAGCAGCAATGGGGTGCCCAGCCCTCCATCCTCAGGCCCTGCTCCCAAAGCCAGAATCTCCTCCCATGGAGGCACAGAACGCTGGTGTGGGGGCCGGTCTCCCACCATTCTGCACCTCTTTGGCAGAGGAAGGGGCATGACACCTGAGAGCTTTGCAATTTCAGTCCTTCATTTTAATTGCTCAACTGATCCTCCCCTTCCCTATAGGAACACTGCAAGCCAGGCTCTTGTTCCAGGTGCACCTCTCAGGCTCTTTTTTGACCTGAGAAACACTGAGCAGCCAAATCATATGTTAGAGTGCTCCTGAACTATAATTAATCTCAGTGTATCATTTTTTATGGAAGAGAAAGCTGTTAAATTTGTCTGAATTCAAAAAACTTGGAAGAAGAGTGGCAAGATAATGTTTTTTAACAAGCAGCTTGATTAATTCATGGCAGAGGTTATCATCCCATTGTGTTGGGTAGGAGGCTGACATTTAAAACCTCATATCTACTTTGTCAGGAGGGAAAACCCCCCCTTGATAGCTTAGATTTTAAATGCTACACTTGAGACTTGTAAACAACACACTGCAGAATCCAACACTGAGGACCCAGATCCCAATTGCATAGTATTCCCAGGGACTATCAGAGAAACAGTCGACAATCATTTTTATGTGTCTTAGTCCTATTAAGTCTCATGCCTTAGGGAAAAAAAACAGTGTTGATTTTATGTATGATGCATACGTCCCCGTGAAGCAGGATGCCATCCCAATGGATATCTAAGGCCTGCACTGGGGACAGTAGATAGCCCAGGGAGAAAGGCAAGGGATTTACATTCACCTCCGATCTAACCTGGATCAGGTCTAACCTTCCCATTCTGGCCGGCTTCAGTCCTGTCCATGATAGAAACACTGAGGGAGTAATTGTGAAATATAAGATAGTATAATAGAAAGTGTAAGATTCAACTCAGAAGTAAACTTTTATCTGTTTTTAGCTACTAAACAAGACTAATTTTACTTTTCATCTCAAGAAATGAAAAAATACTCTATTTATGAGAAGGGTTTAGATTTTTAAAAAATATTGATAACTAAAAATGTTCTAAAACAGGCTTGCAAATAAGCATCAAGAAAACCTAAAATCAGAGTTTCAAGTATTACTTTACATATCAATTTTATTTCATCCTCTTCTTTAAAAGTATTCCTTAAAAATAAAGATTTTCCCTCTATTTATTTTTTATTACTGTCTATTTTGTACCTCATTTAAAGGACTTACACAAAACACATAATCTGAGAACATATTCAAAAGAAGATGAATCTCTGCAACATCAGTGTCAAAATATGGCCCTGTTTTTTAAAGAGACAGCTATTTGAGTGATTCATGGCTTGCATGAACCTCAAATGGATTATTTTATTATTCTTTGGGCTGTTGCCCTAAAGGGAACTAGTTACATTAAATAACAAACTTCCATTATATGGACATACTGATTCCGAGAACAGGGGAAAGAAATATAGTCATAACAGGCAATTTCAAAGGAAAATGAGGGCTTGTCTATCTTCTGCCAGAGGCAAAGCACTCAGATGGATACCACAGTCATCACAGAGATATAATGAATCTGATTAACTTCTCTGGAGATGGAACAATTAGAGCTGATGGGATAAAGCCTGCTTGGCGTTCACGTGTGTTTGCACAGGGATCAGTGTGCAAGGGCTTCCTGACCGCTGGTCAATGGCAAGGCTGCCGCAGCTGCTGGGCTGTGGTCCTGAGATACTGCAGAAGTTCTGTCTCGAGAAATGGAGCAGGGAGCAAACCCATTTGCTGAGGAAATCAAAGATAGCTTGAAGTCCAACTGAGTGCAACTACCCACCATGTCTGTGGCGGCAGCAATGCAGCACCAAAAGGAAGGAAGGCTTTTTAACACAAACTGCATGCCTTCCCAGTGAGAAAGGATGCAAAGAGAAGGATCCAAGAGTGCTAGCAACAGACCAGTTCTATTCGGGACAAGAAACTGTGGGATAAAAGAACTGTGAAAGGCTCACAAGGATGATATTAGTAACAGCACTAGTGAAAAAAAAAAATTAATAATTAAATGACCACTATTGAAAATTTAGCAGGAAGATGTGTTAGGATCAGGGCTATGACAAATGAAAGCAGAAGAAACTGCTACACACTCATTATTTCCAAAGGCTTAAAATTTACTATAAAAGGAAATAAATAAGCAGTAGGGAGATGGAAATATAGAAATAGTTGATATGTCATTCTGTCACTGTGTGAAGGGACAATGACTCTTAAGTGTAGTCTTCTTCATGCAAATCTTGTCTCTTTTAATGGAGAAAGGACATAGCTAAGTACTGCGTTTTATTACTTGAGAATATTAAGGAATCACTTATTAAAAAAAAAGAGAGAGAAAAGGGACCGCAGAAATAGTGGCTTAGTGCTGACACTCATTCCAGCCACTGTTAGTCTAATATCTTATTTATGAATAAGGCATCATCCACTCCTCCTTGTTCATCACAGGGAAACAACAACTGCTTTGTACCTCAAATCAAAGGATCTTTAAGTAGGGGGCAGGGAAGAGGTTGGGGGAGAGGGGGAAGAAATAGGCAGAGTTACTGCTCTGCCAGAAATGACATTCTACCCAACAGTAAATGTCTGAACAACTGCAGTGGAACAGCCTGACTCACCAGCATTTCAAACAAGTCTGAGCAGCGTATCTCTGCCAAAGCCCTGTTGTCTCACAGCTCTTACAGCCACATGGCTGACATGAGTCCGACAGATCCTACATCAGGCTGAAATCCATGGCTAGAGATTTATATTGGACCTTATTGACTAGGCAGTGCCATCGTTTCTGAGATTTCTAACACTTTTGATTGCAACTTCACAGGGTAGTTGAATGACATGTTGGTTACATCCCATTAGAATAAGGTAGAAAAGACTTTTCAAAGTAGAAATTTTCTCCCTGTGAAATTCCATCTTTTATAAATATAATTTCTATTACTGCTACAAACATAAATATTTTGTGATTAAGCTGACTCAGTTGATGTCATTGACAGCATTTCGCTCAGAGTGTTTGTAAGCTTTCGGCATTATATATTTATCCTTGGTTTTGAGATTTATGCCAAGTTCAGAACCAAATAATTTATTTAAATGTGATAAAAGCGAAGTAGCAGTTTTATGTTTTGTAAAATAAAGAGTGAAAGTAAAAAATGAAATAAGAACCTTATATTATTTATCATTATAGTACATCTTCCAACTTTTGTTATGCAGACAGTACTAAATAAAGTTCATTATGAGAGAGTTTTAGTAAATGTCTATATCATAGCTATTTTTCTGTGATAAAGCAATAAATAACTGTGAACATTTTTTAGCAATAGCCCAAGGAGGACTACCTCCCCAAAGAAGTTTTTCAAGATTTCCTTTCACTTGTAGAGTAATGAAGGCTTAGCACAGATTTGCTGTAGCAATTTTCATTATATATAAAAGAGGACAAATTTGTATGCTAGTCCTGAAAGTTCCTGAGATTGCCTTCAGCATGAAACATCACTGTCACAGTGCAGAGTTGCACAGACACAACCCAAGCAGGGCTGCCAGCCCAACGTCATATAAAGAGAGAGAAGGATTTGGGTGCTCTGGATGTGGCTGCTGGCATTTGGGGATGACAAAACCAGTTAGTGCTTTCTGTGGTCACTGGGCTTGCTGCAGGCAAAGCTGCTGGGCAGCTGGGGTGCAGGCTGGTTGGGTAGCACAGCCCTTCTGGGGGGACAATGGGAACCTGCCATTTTTCACATCAGCGAATTAAACAAACAGTGATTACGTGATGGTTCTCTGTCTTTGTGGTGTACACTGATTAAGAAAGCAAACACGATGTAAAAAAATCTTTGAGGATTTTCTCTCATTTCTCCAGTCCTGAAAAGATTTATAACTTCATTAGGAGGGGAGGAGACTTTAAAAAGTCAAGTCTCTTCAGATGAACTTTCATTCACATGTGTCACAGGGACTAGAGTGATATTTGATGCTTGCAGCTACTTCAGTGGCTGTACACTTCCTTTGCTGCCCTGTGCCCCTAACCTTCACCCCATACTGCACCCAAGCCAGCAGAGAATTACTAAATTAAGTTGAAAGTTGCTCTATCTTAGCAGTAATATAATCACAAAAAAATACAAGAAACAAATAACTGGACATCAATAAGACTTAGTATCTTTTATTCGTGAGGGCAGAGCCATTCTTCATTCTCAACTCTCTTTCTTCCACCCTAACACGATGCAAGTTAACAGGAGATTCAAAAACATGCCTGCAGAAATGCTATTTGTCTTTCATATTAAAACTAAAGCAATATACACTGTTTTAACTTTTCCATTTTTAATCTGAAAGGGCTCCACCATTTCACAGTGAAAAAAAAGATTGCACTTCTAGTTGATCAGAATAGAAATTTATTATGAATAATTAACTTAATTATTATTGCCTGTTTCCTTATTTTATTATGTAGAACACTAAGGACTCCAGAATGAATTTTGTGCAAATGCATATCTCTTTTTATGCCTGTGAATTTTCTGCATGACAGATTCAATACATCAGCTGAGCTCCCCTTAGCAAACTAAACCAGATAGTACAAGATCACATACCAAGGGTCAAGTATGGTATGGCTGGCAGCAGTGGGAACATAATTTCAAAATGCTAGTGATGAAATAACATTTAAAGAACATGAAAGAATTGCGCAGCACTGCTGTGGGTGGGATATCTATATTTACTGTTCAACAGCAGGCCTTCAGGAATAATTTGGTCCTGATGAGAATTTTATTTTTATATTTAAAAAATAAGTTAAGACAAGGAAGTAAGAACAGTGATAATGGGTATATTCAATAGCCTGAGAAAGACAGACAGAGAATCCTAAAAGGTAGATCTGGAGGGGTCTTCAGGAGGTCATTTGGTCCCTCCTTCTACCCTGAAGCAAAATCAGCAATACCTAAATTTGTCCTGACAGACATTTTTTACCATTTTCTTGAAAACGTCCAGTGAAGTGATTTCTTTTGGCAATCCACTCCCATGCTTAACTATCGTTACTGTTAGGAAAATTTTTGTAACATATAGCCCTTGTGTATGCCCTTGCAATCTAAGGCAGTACTTTTCTCCTGTCTCCACTGGACATTTTTAAGTCTATTTCTGAGGCAGCCTTTTAAGTCAGTGGGCAGAAGTAGGGTTAAAAATAAACAAGACCAGTTTGGCACACAAACATGCAGGTAGGCTGTGTACAGACTATACACTGAAAGAGGTGGCTGAAAAACACATTTTGGTGTTGTAATTGTAATTGTTTTTGTAATTGTAATTGTAATTGTTTTCTTAACACAAGCCTTAGAAGTGCCCATTTGATCCATAAAATGCAGTGATATGTTTTGCTTTTTAAAACAGACAATGAGGTGAATTTGCATTCATCAACATAATTTTCTGTAAAATGCATAATTATTTATAGGATCTAACGGAGAGAAGCAAAGAAGTTGGAAGTCCTAACTTTCATCTGTAACTATGTTGAACATAAAGCTAAATCTTATGCAAAGGTGAGCCAGATGACTAGATAGAGGACAAGGATTTTAATTTCTGCAAATAAAGCAATCATCTAAATGAGATTGGCATTTTTAATCAATTACTGACTTACAAAACTCTTCTTTAGTATTGCCGAAAAATCACACTTTGACTATTAAAGTTATAGGCTTTTTCTTTTTTGGCTAGTATTTATGCCTGGAAAACAGAAGGCTCCAGGTTGACCTTCCTGTGGCCTTTCAGTACCTAAAGGGGGCCTGCAAGAGAGCTGGAGAGGGGCTTCTGACAAGGGCATGTAGTGGTAAGACAAGGGGGAATGACTTTCAACTGAAAGAGGGCAGGTTTAGATTAACTATTAGGAAGAAATTCTTTACTGTGAGAGTGGTGAGCACTGGAGCAGGTTGCCCAGAGGAGTTGTGGATGCACCATTCTTGGAGGTGTTCAAGGACAGGTTGTGTGGAGCTGTGAGCAACCTCGTCTAGTGGAAGGTGTCCCTGCCCAAGGCAGGGGGGCTAGAATGAGGTGATCTGTAAGGTCCCTTCCATTCTATGATTCTATGATTCCATATTTATTTTTATGTAATTTAATGGTAACTGTTTCATTTCCTCAAATTTCGGCATACAAAGGTAAAAGTACAAGAGGGACAACAACAGTAGTATAGGTCACAGATTACAACAAAATTCTCACTTCTTGTCTTAGAGAAAAAAGAAATAACTTTATACAAATGTGACAGTATTGGTATAACAGGGCATATGAAGCTAGGTGTGGAATAACAGAAGGGTAAGTTTTAGGATGACATAAGCTACCAGTGAGATTGTAATATCTAGGGAGTCTCAGTTTCATTGTAAGATAAACTTATGGGGATCATCACAGAAGTAGAGAACAGTGCTCATCCTACCCATGTACTATGCAGTGAACTGTAGGGATGTCCTGTCTCCACAGAGGGTTGTACAGAGAGATAAGTGGATTGATTTCTGTACTGTGAAGGCATACATGTGTGAGGGGAAACAAAGCCTAGAAGGGAAGCTGCCATGGGGCACAAGCTTTCTCTCATGCCCATCAGGGATACTAAGCCTTAACTGACCGCATACGCTTTATAAATTCATCAATAACAACTGTTCATTAAAAACTCCAAGCTCAAAGTTCCTTAAATAAATCAATATCCCCTGCTCCTTAAATGCCATGTACACAAAAGAGATGTCAGTTGCCATAAGGAAAGCATTGGCTTCAGAAGTATGACCACCTACTACCTCAAAATAAATATATTTTTCTTTGTCTTGCCTTTCAAATTTTCTTCTGACTTATAAATTATTCACTGAACTTAATCATACCTGACACACAAGCATGAAAAGTGAGGACTGTGTCCAACAGCTTCTCCCTAGTTTCAGATGGAAGAGAGAATGGATTGCAATAATATGAATAAAAAGTTAAGTAATATATCATGCATCAGTGACTACGAGCTAGGAAAGTTACTACCCAGGCAAATAATAGTTCCAGAATACTAATCCTTAGGCTGCATGTCCAAAGCTCAGGGTGATGCTCCTGTCTCTTTAATGTGAAATCCAAAAAACTCCCTCTTCCAGAGAACAAACAAAACACACCTCAAGGAAAATAAAAACAATTCTTTCCAGTTAGCTACAGGTTTGATGAAAATGAAAGAGACTGCAACATGAAACAATTAAACCAACTGTACTGAAAACATACTGCAAAACACTAGTGAAAGGTTAATCAGACTTATTCCTTTTGTACTAATTAGCAAAGTAGTTGTTCCCTAATTGGAAGTCACTCAACAAGAAAGAAAATTAACAAGCTTCCCTGCATGTGTCTAAAAATATTCACCATCATGAAAATGTGGTATTGCACCATCTCTCTTTTCCCTCTCCCTTCCCCCATGTCTGTGATCTGGGTCAGATAATTTCAGCAGAATGAGGACACCACGTAAATTAAAAAAAAAAAAAAGTATGCTTTTGTTTATATGACACCTTTCTTTCTGGATATTTTGGGAGTACCTTATAGTAATATAGAAACACCTCAAGTAAATAGGAGCTCATTCCCAAGCCCGGAACAGTTATCACATCTAAGGATGTATGCTGTGCCTTGTGATGAAGTGTAGTGTAAGGACATCAGCTTCAATTTGCTCAAATGCCAGAAGAGCCTAGCCAGTGTTTCAGGCTACAATTATCTTTCCATCTCTTACGATTTCCCTCAGTATAGACACTTCCCCAGGATCAATTCTACAAGGATCAGGGGATTTTCTATCTGAAACATCTTATACTAAGTAACAATGCGGTGGTTTGATTCTCTTTTCAAGTCATCCTAGCAGAGTTGGTTCTGCAACTCTGTCAAGCTTTGATTAGTAATATAGGTTGACTCTAGCTTGGTAGTTTTTCCTCCAGAAACTGACTTGAACAATTCTCAGAAAGGTGATGAAAAAGTTGGAATTAAGGATGTATAAATCCGATCTACCTCTTTCTTCTTGCTCTTGTCACCGCTACTAAGCTTGCTACCAGATTCTACCACTTGACTGAGCTTGATTATCTATTGTGATTTTATAGGATATTAAGAAAAATGACACAGAGGTTTTCAAAACAGTTTTATCTTCAGATTCCCATAAACATACAAGTCAAAAGTACTTATGATATTTGTATTAACACATCAAAATGTAAGTGTGAGTAGGCACATATTTTGAAATATTAATTTTGGAATGTCTCTGATAAACTTTAGAGTTAGGAATTGTTTGGTTTATTCTAAGTATCACCCATCTAAGCAGTAAATCATAGGAATAGATTCAGTGGTGACAGAAGTTATATAGACCAATTCTTTACCAGGAGACAAAAAGGAGAAAAGCCTAATGCTTTTTGCTTATATACTCACATACTTTTTCATCATCAGTGGTGAAACCTGGTGCTTTAAAAAGTGTTTGTGGTGTTTAGAATTGTGTTTCTCCAAGTCACATCTGACTGGAAAAACAACAAATGTCTAGTAAAATACTTTGAAAATAAATATTTGCTAAGAAAAACTTAATTTCTGTTCTTACTTCTCTCCTTTTTACATAAATCCTATAAATGCATCTCCAAAGTATCAAGACAATTGACATTTTCAATTCACTAATGATCACAGAGTAGAACTTGTCTCAGAAAAAAATCTACATGATCAAATATGAGTTCAAAGGAACATTGCCACAGCTGTATATAACTCAAACCGATGCCAATAAATAGATTACCATTAAGTTCTGTAATATTTTGCAAAAACAAAAAACCCCACCAGCACCACCACTAGCACAAAAAAAGCCCCAAAAGCACCCCCCCGAAAAAAAACCCAACAAAAAAAATCCACCCAAAACCCCAACAAGAGCAAACAAAAAATCCCACCCAGAATTCAAAAGACTCTAGTGGCTGAAGTCCCCACAATAGCAGCAATGTTGACTTTGGAAGTATAATCTGAAGCTGTACTTTTAGCAGAGTGTGCCTGCAAAGGAAAAGAGGAAAGGGGGAAAATGAAGTGGAATAACTATGGTGACAGGATCCATCCCTTAGATTTCTTGTCCTCAACAGAGTTTCCCAGTTCTTTTCATATTCCTTATCTTTCAGGCTGGGAAAATGCTGCCATCACATTATTCCCAGTGCTGACTCACCAGCTAGTTTGCCCATAGTCTTTCAAAGGAACAAACAAGACGGCTGCAGATCCTTCTCTGACTTATCCAGCTACTTCATAAAGTTTGCTGGAGCTTCATATCTTTCAGATTTCAGTCTTTCTAGCAAACTTGCTGAGAGTTGGCCAATGGATTCAAAGTTATTGGAGATGGATTTGACAGTTCCACCACCACCTCCATACACCTCCATACCTCACACATACCCCAACTTTTTTCCAACAGAAACCAGGCTAAAAAATGAACAAAGTACATACAGATAGTGAAGGATATGTCCTGAATCAAACTCACTATAACAGAATTGTCACAGAATCTGTCAGTCACCTGCACCCTCTTTAGAAGTTAGATAACCAGTCCATTTTTAATCTGCTTACAGGTAAAAGATAAACTTCTGCCACTTCTCAGGAATGGGAAAGAAAATACCACCTTTGTTTTCAGCTGGATCAGTTTATCTAGTCTGTGAAAGCTTAAACACCAAGAGGATACTGCCACCAAAGACAGAGAAAAAAATCTGCTTACTTTCTGGTAGGATAATGAGAATGCAGCAGCGGAGGTGTGTATTTCAAAATCACAGCAAGCTGTGCTTTATCCAGAATGGTCCCACAGCATTTGACACATGTACTGTAACCACATGGAAACCATGGCAATGGAGGAAAATTGTAGGAGGGAGACTGTATGGTATAGCAAGGAAAAAACCTTGGCAAAACCAGGAAAATAAATTTTTATTATGTAAAGGAGATATGACACAGTTGTGCTGTTCAAAGGTTATTCCTCATATAAAAAGAAACATTGGTAATAATGAAAATCCTTTCTTAGAAGAGTAGGCGCATGAGCAATGGTAGGTAGGTAGGTGGGAGGAACAGTGTGGGTTGTGAGACCAATATTAGACTTAAAGTATTCAGAGAGGAAAAGTCCCACAAGACGAAAAATCCCTTTAAAAACAACAGTGAAAGCAAAAGGGAACCTGTTTTTAAGTTGTTTGCTTTGCCACAGATGAAAGTGAAGCCAACTAGAGGCTGTATATAGCAAACAGAGAAAGGGAGTAGCAGAAAGAAGTACAGAAGATCCCTGACAGTTACTGCTGTAGAAACACCTTTGTTCTTCACAGACAGAAAAAGCATAATTAAAGGAGTGAACTAACACTCAGCTTTAAGGTGTTAATATCCTGCAAGGTCAACTAGAAGGTCCACTAGTGACAGCAAAAGGCTGCCTGCTGCCTAGAGTGGCTTTTGGCTCATTTCTACAAAGCTCTTATTCAGGTGCAAATTGAACTCAACTGAGTAAGCCAAGGAAATAACTTGTTATCACACATCACACATCTGCTTGATGACCTATGAGTGAGTTAGGGGTCCTAGTTTAGTCTCTATCCAACACACCAGCAAAAATATCACAACTCTCAGAGTAATCAGGGTAGCCATGAGATGAAGAAGCAATGTCATGGTCAAGGCGAAGTCACATTGCTAAAAAAGTATGAAGAAGTCTGCAAGGATCTAGCTTAAGAAGACTTTAATTCCCAGAGCAAACACTTAGCTGTTTCTCATTCCCCCCCCCCCCCCCCCCCCGAAATTATCATGTTCAGCAGAAAGGAATAAAAGCGATGCATAATTATATATTATACAAATTGCCTCTGAAAGTGAAAGCCTTCCCAGGAAGAGATATTTCTATAAAATATCAGCATAGATTAAAAGAGATCATTCTATGTCATTCCAATTTATGTTGCATAGTCATTGAAAAAGAAAAGTTATTTCATGTTTTCTCCTCTTTTTTGTTTTACTATCATTTACCATTTCCTTCTTCTATCTTGTGATTTACATCCTACTTCTGCACAGCTCTCAAACTTACATGAATTTTACAGAGTACAGCTTAAAATGAAAAAGATTCCTAAAAGCTTTTCTGAATAGGAAGGGATTAAAAACCATGTGAAATTAAGTATTTGTACAAGCACTTTGCTGAATTACAGTGACTTCAAAGCTAAACACAAAAACATTTGCTGCCTGGTCCCTCTGATCCAACATCCTCTGTGGGTGAATAGTGACGTGCAGGACTTTTTATTTTTCATAATTTTATATATTCTTTTGCAAATCTTTTATCTACAGAGAACAGAAATGACCACAAGCAAATACACTCACTGTGGTGCATTGTACTTCATGCACATATTATGGAACTCTGGAACTCATGTTTCTAAAGATTCAAAAAGAATAAGCTCCGTGCCTGATAGTGTGTCCGTGCATAAAGCATGGCTTGATGGAGTTTGTGGTGGTACGTAACATTTATGTTCACCTTGCAGAGGTTGCAATTACTGGTCTCAGAGGAGGACTTTTGGCTCAGAAAAGGATGTGGTAAAGTCTTCTGCATGATGAAAGGAATCGCTGGATCCCCTGAGCAAGCGCCAGCTAGATTATGAAAATCCCTGCAGAAACTGAGACTGCTTTTGCCTTTGGACACTAATGGAAAGACAGAGCTGAAGCAATTGCTGACTTCCCTTGAGACAAAATCAGGCAGGCTGCTATGGGGAGCTGCAGTAAGCACGCCTTTTGCTGCTAGTCTATTCATTGCTGATGTCAAGAGCATGACATTCTTAACAAGGATCAAACACTTTTCTCTAAAATCTATTTCTCAGATAAGGTCTATGGGAAAAAATGGGGTAGAAGAGGACAAGGAAGGAGAGGAAATTAATAAGGGAAATGCAGAAGTATTCTTTTGATGCTAATCATGGATATCAGAAGATATAGAGATACTTTTAATTTTTTCTCCATTTTAAAGCTACAGCCTTGGGGAAATCATACTAAAATTAGGTTATTTTTGGTCCAGTGAACTATGATTCACTATTATATCTAAGAATTTTGTAGAAGACAGACAGGAACAATCGTTGATTTTAAATCCACACTATTTTCTTATATAGATATAATTTATTTTCTTGCTTTAGGGTACTTAATTTTAGAATTATTTTAAAAAAACCCACTAATACCAAAATTGTCAATTTGTGTAATTTTCCTGAGAATTTGGGTGGCTTTTTTAAAAGGCCCAAATAAAAGTAAAACACATAGTGACATTTAAAAACCATAAACTCATGATTCTTTTTGACTAGAACTTTCATAAACAATTAAACAAGTTCCAGGTTTTGGTTCTCCACAAAGTACAGTGCAATTCTGAGTGGAAAACACGGATTTGCCTACTTTCAAACAGTCTTTGTTCTTTTTAATTAAATGTCAGACACCCTCTTATGAGTTGCAAAGACTAGCTTAGGGCTAATTTCACATGTTGAGTATATATAAATACACAGTTTTGCAAAGTTTTGTAGGCCAAATCTATAATTCAGGGAAGTACTTAAAGAGCAGACCTGCTCTTTACATATCTGGATACTCAACACTAACATGTTAAAATACTTTGCAATTTTCAGAATAATATCGAAATGCATCCCCAAATTTACTCTTGTTCAGAAAAAAACCATGCAAAATAAGCATGACCGAACACACTTGTTCAAATATTTTCTCAACCAATAGCTGGAAGTAAAGAGTAGAAACAAATAGGAACAGAAACTGTATGTCTTAATGGAGAGCTCTATATGTTGTAGTAAAACATGGACTTACTTGAGGGTGGTGAGCTCTGTAAGGGATGGCTGGGTGGCCTTGAGATAGCTCTCTCTCCGTGCAGCAATCTTTGGAGATGGCTTCGGACTTGTGTCTGAGTCTCCACTGTCATCATCCCCCATGGCTTTGATGTAACTGCCACTACGCATTCGTCGGCAGGGAATCTCGTCATCTTTTCCTCGTGGGGTGTACCCAGTCCATTCATCTTGAGGAACCTGAAGTGATAAACACAATTCTCATTTTAGTACACTCCTGATGTTATTTCATAGCAAGATTTGACTGTGATAAGCCACAACAGAGCCATAACAAAAACTCTGATGGCCAAAGGCCCATTCTCAATCGTATTTGACCACGTGTTGCTGTTTGCAATGGAGACCCATTCTCCCTCTGCATAGTCACAAGCATGTCTGGAGTTCTTTGCTATTTTCCATTACTTCACTGGGAAGTTTCTAGCAAACATGCTGACACAGAAGCCTCAGTTAGGTCTAATACTGGGCTGGACAAATCTGGTTTTTTTGGGATATTTTCATTCGAAGCATTTATAAAACAGATCAGGGTGCTTTTGGTTCAACTCAACATACTGAACATCCCTGGGGAGGCACAAAGGCTGAAATGTGAATGTCTATATTACAATGTTTTGTGATAGAGTGTGCATAGGAACACTTACTGGGATGATTTTGGTTCAAGATACATTTCAGATTAGTGGAGCTATGTATTAATCATCACAAAAGTAGGTTTGCAAGTGTGAAATTTTACTACTATTGCTTCTATAGCATAATTTGTGTGACTGAACACCTGACAGTTTGCAGGGATCCTCCTTTTAAATTGTGTTAGGCTGAGTGTCTGAGTCATACATCTCTTTATTCCTTCCTTTTTTCTTCTTCTTATTGATGTGTATTATTTCTCTTTATCTGAAGTGTGTCTTGTCCCTTCTTTTTACTGGAAATCTGGAACACTGGGAATGTGCGTTCATGAGATTTTGAGACATAACAAAGGACAGTCCAAGAGCAAAGTGCTCTTGCCCACTCATTGTCTCCTTTCCTCTGCTCTTGGGGCTTCTGACCATGTAAACCAACATCCTTCTTTTTCCTGTAACAGGAAACAACACGCAGTGGAGTAGGGTTTTTGAAGCTATTTTGCAGAAACGCTGCTTTTTATGCTAAAGTTGAACCCTCAAAAGGGCTTTTTAGTAAACACAGTTTGTGTTAGACTTGAATACAAGTAGCTGTGAATTTTTAGTTTGCTGCTTTGATTATTCTCAGTGAATCAAGTCTATAAAGCCAGCTATAGCTATAATGCTCAGAAAACCTTAGAAGCCACATTAAACAAGGAGTCACGAATCTGGGTTACTAAATTTGTCTTGCAACTTACAAATACTAACACCTACCAGGATAATCAGTGTGTCTTTTCTATGGAAAGTCTGGTCTTCATCAACATTGAACTTTGGCTGAGGATCTTGTGTATCCATTGCTTCCCAGTTTACAACCAGGGCATATACACACCAGTTTGTTTAGAAAACCAAAACTGAAACATTGAAATGCTTGCTAACAGTTTAGCTGTTTATTCCCATGACAATTATAAGTCTAAGTCCAGAGGCTGTAAGGCCTTTCAACTGTTACCGTTAATATAAGTAAAATTTTTGATGGCCTTTTATCAACCTATACTGCTATAAACTGCAAATCAAAACCCACTGTGATATACAAAGGAACAAAGATTTTTAATGGTCCTAAGCCTTTATCAACTTATTACTAATTATAACCAATTTTATTAATTAAACTATTCACAAGCTATGCCTTTGCTTTGTTTCCTGATGATTTCAAACCCAAGACCCTGCCAACTTTCTTCCTCCATGGACTCTTCTTTCCCTGATACTGACATAATGATTTAGGGCTTTCCTTGAACTACCAGGCTCAAACAGCCCTTTCCTCTTGTGTTCTGTTCTCCCAGATCTCTCTTGGTCAAGTTTGGCCTTGAAACTCAATTGGAGCTTTAATATTTTCCTCAAAGGACTGAAGATTTAATCCAGGAAGTCTACTTTAGTTTGCACCTTTATCAATATTCCTTCTTATGACTCAGTCTTCCTTCTCAGGACTTAGACCTCCTTCTCAACTGCTACATGTTTTATTTAACTAATTCTTTCTATGTGCCTTTTTAAAGTAAATTTCCATGTTGTCTTTAAATATCCTTTAGTTAACAGCTCTGGTAGCTCTACTTCTGAGAGACATTTAATTTCTTATCTTCCAGCAGCTTGCAGTGTTTGTTGCATACTGATATTTTTTTTAGAAATACATTTTCCTGTCCTTCAAGAATATAAATTCCTTAAGGCAGGAATATAGCTCAAATTCCAGTTTTCTTACTGAATGATGGCATGCAGAATTGGGCATCTATAGGAAGTTATTGAATAAATACACCTAAACACTCTTAAAATATTTTTCTAGAAAAGGGTAAGACTGAGAGTATGGAATCCACTGGAGGAAAAGGATTGAATAAACAGCTCTGATATTTTTCCATGTTAAAAAAAAAAAAGAAAAGAAAAAAAAAGAAAAAGCAATATTTCAGTTCTATGACTTCTAAGTTTATGCCTAGACAGCAGATCTGGAAAGCTGATGCTTTCCTGATATGTAAACCTTTTTAAAGTCCAAATGAAGCTGGGACTTGGTAGTGGTTTTGATTGTGATTTTTGATGTAGAAGAGTACACAGCATTTTACATTCCACCCCCAGCCCCTTATGACAGACAGAGGATAACATTTTTTTCAGGTCTTATTCTTGCACTGTTTCTAGGCCTAGAACATCATCAAACAGTGAATATACAATCATACCACCTCTCACATACATTATGGAACCTACAGCTTCTGCTTGTCAACTGTAAAATCTTGGCTATTCAAATCACTCATAAAAAACAGAAGTTAAGATAGGTTTAGTAAAATCAAGCTCTGATGACATTTTGATGACATGCTTGAACTTCAGTCAGAAGTTTAAAACCTGTAACAGTGTATTTCCAATCAGTTTTTAGGCAGATATTAGATATCAAAGTCAGAGTATGTAGAGAATCTGTGAATTCTCAGAGGATATGCACTTCGATCAGTTTAATATTTTATTCATTATGCTTTAATTGAAGATATTTGCTTTTTCTTGTTAAGATAAATTAGTGAATTGATCTTTAGTGCACTAAATGAAATATGTTAGTATAATGTTAGGGTTGGTGTCTTTAATGGAAAAAAAGTCATAGGAGTTAAAGTTACAATGTTCATACAGCACCCTTAATTCAGTTAAGCTGAATGCTTGTAGTTTTATTAAATAATAGATATACTGTTAAATTTAATGTTGCATTTTATAAGTGCAGTACAAGTGACGAGACATAGTTACTGTGGGCACACTTTCTCTGGAATTTTTGAGTTCTGTTATCAATAACCCCATGTATACATACAATACTTTTTATCCCAAAGCTTCTCAAAGTGATTTAGCTATGATAGGCCAGGTTTTGAATCCTGGTTGAAATGGATTTACCATGAAACTTCCTATTTACACATGCAAACACTATGATGAGGTTTGAATGCATTGCTCTAGTCCCACAATTTGTATGATGCGATCAGAAGTTTCCAGTTTGAGCTCTGCTCATATCAGTGAAGCAAGCAATCACTGAAAAACAACACTCTACCTTTTTAGTAGCTTTTCTGTCTTTTAAAAACACTAGATGCAGAGAAAGAAAGCTGAGCTGTTCACATAGAGACCAGGGGAAAGCAATCTCAATGAGTTCCACAAACCTACTGGCTTGGTTTGCATATTGAAAGTTACCTGCATGTGCAAAACCAAAGGAAATGATACCAAAGTGACCCAAGTTCCAATTCTGTATTATGGGTTTAAGGGTAAAGTCTGTATGCCCCAAAGAGAAAAGGATGGCTTTGGTTACAAAAGGCATCCAGATTCAGAGAAAAGCCTAAAATACCAATTCAGATATGCTTCTAATTTCAGTTAACACATTGAGGAAGTCAGAGTGTTTGTACAATCTTGCCTGCCTAGACAAAGCTGCAGTAAAAGAATGTGATGGATATCTGATTAAAAAGCTTTTTTAGTTAAGTAGTTTAACCAGGTTTTTTCTGTAGGCATTTAAGTCTGTTTATTTTTTAAAATTTTGGTTTTACTCCTTTTTTTTTTTTTTTAATAGTAACATTTCAGTATATAAGAGAATATTAGGGGCAGAAATTTGGGTCCAGCTCCCTTTAATCTTGTTTTTTGTTTGGAGTAAGAGAAAACAGTAAGAACTCGTGTAACTGATAAAGAGCATTTGCAGTGTAAAGAGACACTTTAGAAGTTTTGCTTTGGCTATTACTAGTTGTAATACATTTTATGAAAGGGTCTCAGAGCACTGTCTGTGTATTATTTGAGTAGGACAAACAACCCTTAAAGCTCAGCGTTTCTTTTCATTGTACCTATTTTACTGTTTAAAAAATACAGACAGATAAAATAATGTCAACTGTTGTGCCTATAGTCAAAACCTCAAGCAATACCTACTAAAAGAAGTGACCTGTTTTTCAGAGTGCTTTCTTTGGTGCCTAAAAGTAATGGCTGTAACAGCTCATGCGGACAGTGCAATTTACTGTCACAGTAAAGTGTTTCACATTATGAGAAAAAAGTAAAACCCTCCAAAATACAAAGCCCTCTCCAAAATAAAACCTACAAAAATAAAATAAATCAGATTATTTAATACATTCTGTTTCTATACATATGGTACTAATCATCCTGTAGTGTGTTTTCTTCTGCTGATCCAGAAAAAATGCCGAGAGAAGTGTCTCTGTGAACCCCCATCTCTTTTATTTTTTTCAGTCAGGGAGTCTGCACAAATTTTCCCACAGGCTCTTACTTTGTTTGAATGTCCAAAATTATGTCTTGCAAGGTCACGTATTACACTGCACACAAGTGCATATGCAAGGTATCTGCTGCCTTAGAGGATTAATGAGATTAAGATTGACATACTTGAGATAAAGCTGTTTCATGCTTTTAAGAAAATCATATTATCCAATTACCTTAGCAATAGCATTTTTCCAGTATCAAAATATCAAGCAGGAACATCACTTGCATGATTGTTTTTACTCTCATGAAAAAAGGGGAAGAGCTAAACTCAGATCTAACAATGAACACGATTGTTTTTGATAAAATAGAACTATTATTATTCACACTATCAAAGTAATAGAGAACCTGGAAACATTTCATTCTGCAAATGGTCTTTAGGCTAATGTACAATTCTTTCTTTACAAGCCTAAAAATGAAGAGTACACTTCACTTACACAAAAAGCATAGTGAATCAGAACACCATTATTACACGAAAATATATAGAAAATAGTTGACAAAGGCCTCTGAGACACGCAGCTTGCTGAAACTTAAGACTTCAGCATACACCTAGAAATAAATTGTTACATGTATGAAAGCTAAGTCTGACAATAGTTTCTTCTGGTTAAGTTGCTGATATTCTCTTGTAAACAGAGGAGACTATAAAGATGAAGTACTGCTACTAGCCAACATCTTACCTGGATTCAGCATCATTTAGTGTATAGATTACCTGTCCTGATCTTTAACTAAATTTATGTTATTCTGGAAGTGTTCACACTTTGTCATTAGCCAGGCTGGACTGACTAGTCATTTCCTTTAATGCATTTTTTGATCTAAAGGAACTGGATTTTTCTAATAGGTAGTCTAGGACCCCAAATACAGAGATCAAGCAAACAGGTATACTAGTCTCTCTCTTTTCAAACATTAATTTCAAAAGCTCACACATAGTGATATGTGAAATAAGACCAGAATGTAGTGACAAAAGTAAAGAAAACAGTTTTTATTCAATTTCTAAACAATTAAATTAGAATACTTAATTTCCTTCTTTTTTTGCCCCAAATAGTTATTAACTTACCTTACTGGATGAAATAGCAAACAGACTGTCTCTATAACAAATTAAGTTCATTATTGATCTCGTTTGATTTGGTTTATTGCAGCTGAAATCATTAAAGCTTCTCCCCATGCTTTGCCAAAGCAGTGTGGATGACTGTAGAAGTAAACAAAAGAACTGGAAGGAGTGGCTAGCGATTGCTCACAGCAGTAGACTTGTAACTTTAGCTTTCTATTAGTATGCAAATACTTAATGAATTGAAATCACATAACTGAAGAACAATGCTTAATGACTGCTCAGTGCAGATTTTTCAAACCCATGCAATTTGGTCTTAGTCATTATTATGCCTCTTCTGAATGCTGTAAAGGAAGTTTCAATTGCCATCTTCCATTTACTAAGCCTATTCCTGGCACTCATGAATATTGAATTAATCAGACCAATAAGTATGAGTAGCATTTTTTTCTTTCAATGTGCATATGTTAAGAATCATTGAAGTATGCAAAAAAAGGAAGCCTTAGAAAGCAGGAAGAACAATATATGTTTAATAAGCCTCAAGTGTTTTCATAAAGGCAGATAGGAGGGTTGCCTCTCTTTAGGACAAACTTAATATACTCAGTATCTGTAGCAACACTTGCTTTAGCTTGTACTCTTTGAGCAATCATGTTCTACTATAAATTAATTTAATTTAGCTGACTTATCTCCATATTTTTTTACGAGAAGAAAATTAATAGCCAGAAAATTAATAGCCAGAACAAAGAGCCTGTCCAAGAGGGAACATTATTTCCACAATTCTGTGCCTACCCCTTGCATCAAACATGAACAAACAGGGTGAAGAACTGCAATCCTCCTTCACACAACGGTAATTTGGAAATTCTTCTAAACCAGTATGAATCCTCATAGAGTCAGCCAATAGACAAAATTCTGCAAGTACCACTCCAGTTTATAATGTTCATCCATCAAAAAGTGTCTTACCCATTGGCTTATCGATCTGATTCACATTCAGTTTTATGTAGAGGAACGTGTGTCTTTTACATGAAACTACCACATCTTGATTCCAGATACATTTTCTCCTTCTGCTTTATGCATAAAAATCCAACCAACCAACCCTGAAAAGGGCCATGCCAATACAATGATTCCAGCCAAGTGCCTTACATGTTCTGCAGAAAGGAAGGCAAACAGCAACTACCATGTCCATTAGCTGAGGGAAACGTAACTGAAGATCACAGAACAGGACTCTCGGCTGGGACCTCAAACTAAAACTGCTTCAGTGATACTCATGTATGATATTCTCTCAGTGGCAGAGGGTAGACATTTGTTCTCATCTTTCACAATACCCTTGAAGCACTCTATGCCATTGTTTATAATGACATATGGCTTCTTGCCCAGTTAAGGACAACAGGATGACTGTTAACATGAATACCAATCCTTGAAAGGACACTTTCAATGACTAGCAATGGAGAAATGTTTTCTCATTTCTTCTATATATCTTCTTTTGTGGTGACTGGTTGCCATCAAAAGCAATCCTGTTAGATGAGATGTCATTTTATCTCTCTTTCACTACACACCACCACAAGCCCACTATCAAGCAGACAGCAGGAGACTAGCTAGTGGGTGGAGAACATGTAGCTGAATCTGAATCCTTGGAAGAAAACACATGTGGTGGAGAGAGCATTTTGAGAAACAGCGCTTACGCTGTTTCTTTTGGCTGACTGTAACTGGGTAGTCTCTGGTGCTTTGCTAATGTGCTCTCACAGGCAGTTGCTGTAAGTAATGCAGTTAAGATGCCATCTCCAGCTGGTTATTATCTTCTGTCACATTTTAGTGGCCAGTGGACAGACTTCACTGAATCTTCCACAACCCTTTGTTTGGATTACAGCAATGCAATATACCTGCAGAAGAAGATTTCATTTGGCTGTAAGGAAACTTTCTTGGTTTCAGAAAACCACACTGTGTATTTGCAGTGACTCTAAATGGTCACCTCTCTTCTACAGTAGTGTCCCCTTTGATATCAAATCTAGGTGACTGTCTTGACTCTTATCTGCTGGGAACTGAATTGCTGTAGACCAGGAAACCTCAAATATTTCCTAAAAACTGGTTAGCAGGCTGGGGTTATGTCAGTAAAACAAAATTAGACACAAACTTATTTGCATAAAAGACTCCTGGACACAATTCAAAGACTGTCTTTGGAAGCCCTGGCCCATCAGAACTGTCACAGTGCCTCATCCATCTGCATGACACATTGTTTAGCCTTTGGTGAGAGACATACATATCTATCAGAAATCTAAAGAAGACAGTCCATTGCACAATTTTAGGGTAAGAGGATGAAAGGACAAAGAATATACAACAGATTGATGTTCTTATTCCTTAATTCACTAGTGACAGGAGCTCACCTGTGCAACAAGCACAGCACAAGGCAGAATAGAAAATGTGGCCAGCTGACCAGGCTCAGACCACTCTTCCGGCACTGTAGTGTTTCCTCACTCAAGAGCTGTACTATAAATTCCATTTTTGAAACAAACAAACAAAATATCCAGTAACTGGATTAAGGGAAATACTCCTTATGACTTTGCACAGACTGAGGAAAATGTATTGCTGCTCAGCGTTTTCTTCCCCATCTACTTTGCATGTTTCCACAACAAAAGTTAAGCTTACAAACTCAGATGCAGGTTGAAATGTTGTTTCTGTTGTTGTTGCTGTTTGTTGTTTTTTTTTTTTTTTAACAGTGACATTACTGAAAATGGTAAGATTAGAACTCTCCAAACATTTAAGGCTACAGAAAGAAGTCAGATCCAGGACTGAATCAAATCTTATCCATGAAGGAACTGAAATAGATACCAAATGCCAGCTGTTATGTGCAGCCATAAAATAAACATTTCTCACATAACAGTGTATGTAATGTAGTGTCACCCAAGTATGTTGCTAACTCCTACTTATGCTATGCTAGCAATAGGATCCAGTTGCCAGAATTATGTTCCTTAATGGATGTGCTATTAGAATGTAAGGATGGTAACAGAATGAACTGATGGTAATTCAAGTTAATGTAGAAAAAATAAGATCAGTGCCAGTATATTCAATATTAAGAAGTTACAGGATGGTAATAAAACTAAAGGACAGAGAATTATCACTTAAAGAAACATGGGCAGATAAAACTGCAGCTAAATGTGAAGTACTCACATTGCTGTAGAACAGCTCTCTGTAGAACAGTACTTAGGAGGTCTCCATTACTGAATTACTGAAGACACCAAAGGTCAGTACAGGTTTTAATTAAATGAATAAGAACACAACAGTTGTTCATGGTGAAATATGTGGCAAGATCACTCTTACCAACACAGTTGAAAATTTCTTTTTTTACTAATTTTTTTTTAGCTAAAATAAAGGACTGCAAAGATAAGGAAGACAATTATACTGAAATGCTCTCCTATATATTTGTCTCAGTATAGCACTGACATCTGAGTGGGTTTGCAGGTAGGCTAAATAATCAAGATATAGATTTAAAGGAATTACCTCTTAGTAATACAGTTTTTGAAAATACGTTATTTTGTTCTTTCTTTATATTTTCCACAAATTCCTTAATTGTATTCATTATTCCTATTACCTATGTCACTATTTAAAAACTGAAGTAAATTAGTTTTCTGTGAATATTTTTTTCAGTTTTAATGTTCCTAGATACTAGCTGATTTCAAAAATCATGAATATTTAAGAATTTCCAAATGTTTTCATGATTATCCTATTACCTGGAAGCTGACATAGAAAACATTAAAACATTTGATGCTTTATTTCACAATTGTCCTAATCATTTCCCTAGCTTTACCAGAAGTATGTTTCATATGAGCTCAATAAAAAACCTTGACACTTATACCTCATGTACTTCGTAGTTCTGACTGGAAAATTGAAGGAGAAATAACATATGCACTAATTTTCAATTTATAAGGGAATATGGAGAAAAAAAAGCAAGTCTTGAGATACATGAAAAATGGAAGGTCTATATTAATGGATATTAATACAACTTTCATATATATATATATAGGAAGATTTGAACATGATAGTTGCATCTGAAATGCAAACACTATAAATGAGGAAAACATAGACATAACCTGAAAATGCAGATGGACTGGCATAGATAAGCCCAGTATAACAGATCTAACATAAATTGCTGTGGCGTAAGGATGAGCACCTTGTAATTTAACATACCATGTTAACAAATCATAATGTACTTACTGGTCCTTATTAGCACCCTGAACCTAGGATCTATTTGGCCATCCATGGACATAGGCAACAGAAAGAGGCTGGAACTGGGACTGAGCAGTATCTCCTAAGAAACTATGGAAGTGCCTTGTCCTGAGACTGGAAAACAAGTCACTTAGATTATGAGTTTCTTAGCACTACACATGGCATAATAATGCCCATTATAGGCAACCTTCACACAGGAAACCCAGTGCAGTATGAACCGGAACCCTTTGCCACCAGAAAATTCTGACTACATCTAGAAACTTATGTTTTTTTTATAGTATTTCTCAGTGTATCTCACCAAATGGCAAGCAATGCAAATGTGGAACTCTAAGGGTTGCACTGCTGTCTCCACCTACTGCACTTCAGTTTTGAGAAATAAAATTTCCATCCTCAGCCCCAAGTGTCTGACACAACTGACTTCAATCTCATCAGTTGTGACTAAAGGAAAACTTATGACTGACTCACATAAGAAGAAAAGAGGATTAATACAAAAAATGTCATCCTTTGTATTTTTCTCAATCTCTTAACAAATGGACCAAGGACAACGTGAACAGCAATTACGGGGAACATTGAATGGCAAAACTATAATCAGAGACAAACTCTGCAGTGTATTTTATACTCTATTAGCTCCAAAAATCATGAATTCATAGAAAACAAGACTGTCAAAAATATCCCAATGTATTTAGACCCTATTGTTCGAAGAAAAGAACTGCCGCTTACATTTTGTCTTTATAGCATTGCCTCATTTCATTTTTTCCAGAGGAGAAGCTAGTGGAGAAATAGAGGCTGTCCACTGCCTTATAAGTTTTTCTTTCAAGGGAGGGAAACCATTTTGAAGAAGAATTTTGATAAAACATGAACAGTTCTTTCTCACCTTCCTTCACTTTTGTCCAACCATAAACCCGGATCAAACAGAAGCACTTTCCTGAAGTAAAAATCAGCCAAAAAAAAGGACATTATCTTTGTACAATCCAGCTCATCACTCTTAAAAGAAGAAATAGAAAATAAAAATGCAATTCTGTTCCCAAAATGCAGGTAAGAGGAAAACATTTGCTTGGCGGTCTTTAGACTAGTCTGGGATAACATCTCTTTCTGAAGATGCACCTTTCTGAACCTCCCCTAGACCTCCAAGGATGAACATTGTGCCTCAGCACCAGGGCTGGAAACAGAGCCAGATGGGGTAAAGAAAGACAGTGCAATGCAGGAAGACTCTGCACTCGATACAAATTCCAAACTATGAGAAATAAGCCCATCTGCAATACAAACTACTGCCAACTCCTTCCACAGAACACTTATATGGAAAATATCACAGCAAGCTAGATAATTGTTTGTTATTTCCATGTATTTACACTGAGAATTCATGCAGATACATTTATGATAAAAGCCCTTACGAGCAAATGTGAAATCAATGTTGCCTGTGATCTCTAATGTACTCAGATCTGTCAAGATAAAGAAAATTATCCTGAGTACCCTGAGTTGAATTCTGATACTGTCACAAGATGAGCTTGCATAAACAAATAGTTGCCTCTTTGAAGGATCAGTTTAGGTCGTGAGAGTTTATGTCCTGGGCCACAGACAATAACTTAAATTACAAATGAGTTGATAAAAGCATCTATTAAACAGTTAATGGGTTAAATAAAGCAACAAAGAAGCATCATAATAATGAAATTAAATTCTCATTTGTCCACTGTGGTAATGAATTTCCAGCTTTCTTCTTACTTTGGGTATTTCTAATTGTTCTAACACACAGGACACCAGCCTTTGGTACAATCGTGAGAAGGTCACCAGGAAAACAACAGATATTCTATACCACTAACCAGACTTAACTGACTCAGTACTCTGCTTACACTTATATTGCAGGACAGCTAAAAGGCCTCAGTTAGGTCCTGTGCCCCATAGGTAGAAAGTACAAAAGCTCCCAAGCCCCAAAGGGCTTGTAGTGTAAAAAGATAAGTGATACAGTGAAGAGAAAAGCAATGGGATGCATTCAAAATAGACTGACTCTTTTAATACCTATATGCATTTTTCATCCTTTCAAGCTGCCAAGAGTGAAGAATAATCCTGACTCGCTTCCTTGAATCTACTGTACTCTTTGAATATTACTTCCAATGTTAACTGATGCTTGGATAAGATTTTCCTTTAAAAAACCCCAACAATTTCAAACCTGTTATATTTCCCTTGTTTTTATAATGACATATCATTAAAAAAAATGAAACAAAATTAAGTGAAAACCAAAATGAAACTACCAGTAAGGATGGGAAACACAGCGAGAATGTAGTTATTTTAAGTGAGAATTTAGTTATTCTTACCCTTGACAATTGTTGGACGTATTTTCATACAGACACAGATAATGTCCTCTAATTCCACTTCAGGAGTCTATTCCTGTCAGCTAAACATTATCTAAAGGTCCCTATGGAGGTGTTCATTTAAAGCTGATGCTGGCACAGTTTTTCACTCTTTTCTAGCCATCTGGTCACATACTGAATTGTCAGCTATTTTATCTGAGACCAAGAGGAAGACTGAAGGAGTAAACAAAAACATCAACAAAAGAAATCTCAGAGTCCAAAGTAACCATAGCAATCAAGTCTAAAGTTATGATTTCTTCTCACCCACAAAATTCAGACAAAAGAGACTTAATAAAAAGAAACCCCAAAGCTCAAAAGGTTGCAGCCTGAGGCTATTTTGAAACCCCTTTCCCTCTGCAGACCATACACAGATCTGTAAACACGCTCTGAGCATTTGTATTGCCTCCTCTTCCCCCACCCCACCCTCCTAACAATTAATATAAAATATACATATCCATTCATTTACATTTAAAAATTAGAATCCCAGAGGCTGGCTATCAAAATTATTTTGCATGCCACTCCATAAAACCTTTTAATATCAATTTTTAAATGCGGATGCCTCAGTCCTACGCTTTGTCTGCATACTGACTTAAAAAACAGAATGTGGAAGCTGACTGTCTCATTCAAGCAACCATATGAGAGATCTCGCTACAGTTTCTATACAGATAGACAAGAGTCCCACTACATTAAAATGAAACCAAATCATCTTAGCAAACCTCTTTTTTCCTCATGGTCTTCTCTCTTCTCTGTGCGACGTTGTTCCATCTTACACACACACTTAGATGTGCCATAAGTGCTTCATTTAAAGTGCATAAAAGCTATCCACAGCTCTCCTAAGAATGAAACAGTTTTAATATTTTCTGATCCATGTTCCTGCCACAAACATTCACCGGCAGTGTGATAGCTCCAAGAGGAGACATCTGATTCTTGACATTTAAAGATACAATACTGGTGAAAAATAGTGACGCTGTATTAACTGCAAACAGCTTGTGAGGGAGTAGGTGATGTACTCCTAAAGTGTATAATCAGAACAAGCAATAATTTCAACCTTTTGATTTTTTATTTTTGACTCAAAGCCATGAAAAAGAGGAATAGCCCAATAAACAAATCTGGACACGTTACAATAACTGTTTTAAGAGAATTTATATTCTATGTCTAAAAGAAAAGTATGCTGTTTTCCTGCTGGAGAAAGTACTCAGGTACCCTGAAGTTTCTCAAAAGGGTCTCAAAAGCTTTCATAAAAAAATGAGCAGTAAATGAAGGCAAATCTCGAAATTACAGAAATCAAAGAATTTGTATCCTGGTAACATTCAGTTAATTGACATTGTAATGCTAAATGCAAGCACTACAACATCAAATTCCCTATACCCCTACTGTGACAGCCTTATAAATTCAAAAAGTACACAGAAAGGTCTTATTTTTCTCACATGAAAAAAAATAATCCTGTTCTAACATGAACTGTTTGAAATACTGAATGCTGGCAAAAAAAGAAAAAAAAAAAAGAAAAAAAGAAAAAGTTGATTTATTTTTAATTTCAGCAGGAGTACCACTGTTTGTTGATCAGTTACTTCTGGGTAAAGTTGAGACATCAGAGCAAACCTCTATCCCCCACAAACACCTGAAACAAGGCAGAGCACAGTTAACAGCAATCAGTTCTCCACACTGTACCTGGAGGTACTGACATGACCGTTCCTGTTGACACGTCTCTGCCTTCACCACTGTCTGGTCCATGTTAACTGATGCTTTCTGGTAAACTTCACGGGCTCTGCTCACGGTTAATGTAGAGGACCAAGAGCTTTTCTTCATTAACTGGGAGTCCAAATTCACAGGCAGGTTTGCACAGGTAGAGCATTTGACATCGTTATTGCTTCTGGAGGACTTCACAGTATGTTCGCTAATAGTGTTATAGGCTTCCATAAAGTATTGGGAAGAAGAACGATCAGGGCATCTTCCCATGGTCATGACCCCACTGGGACCATGATAAATGCAAACATCATTGTCCAAGTTGTCATCTGAACTCCACCATCCTGATGCATTGGATCTGGGCTTACCTTCTGATCGCCTTTCTTTACTCTTGCTGCGCTTCCCATACCTCATTGTCTGTGACTCTTCTGGGCTTGCTTTCCCCCCATTGACATTCCCCTTGGATGGTCCCTCCAGTGAATGGGACTTGGTAAAGAGCTTTTGGACAGAATGAACCAGGTGCCGGATCCTCCCTGGGCTGTCACTGCGGTGCTCCATGGCAGTTCGTTTGTACTGCAGAGTGTGGTAGCCATCCCGATTCAGAGGCAGCTGCCGCTCAAACTGGTCCAAAAGGTTGGCAGGAATGCGATTGGTCTTGTTGGCAGTTCCATGGGGAACCAGAGCACACTCGTCCTTGAGTTCATGGTGGGAACTATAA
>NW_026990962.1:0-31625 GCF_036250125.1 Pseudopipra pipra
TGTCCAATTCGGTTGACTGATCCGAAACCTCCACGCAAACGGTGCCTCCTTCTTCTTCATGTGCATCTACCTACACATTGGACGAGGATTCTACTATGGTTCCTACCTATATAAAGAAACCTGAAACACAGGAGTTGTTCTCCTCCTAACTTTAATAGCAACTGCTTTCGTAGGATATGTTCTCCCATGAGGCCAAATATCATTCTGAGGCGCCACAGTAATTACTAACTTATTCTCAGCTATCCCCTATATTGGCCAAACACTTGTAGAATGAGCCTGAGGAGGGTTCTCAGTTGATAACCCTACGCTCACCCGATTCTTCGCCCTTCACTTCCTTCTCCCATTCTTGATTGCAGGTCTCACTTTCATTCACCTAACCTTCCTACATGAAACAGGCTCAAACAACCCCCTAGGCATTCATTCAGACTGTGATAAAATCCCATTTCACCCTTACTTCTCAATGAAAGACGTGTTAGGCCTTCTATTCCTCCTCATCCCACTAATAACACTTGCTATATTCTCACCTAACCTTTTAGGAGACCCAGAAAATTTTACACCTGCAAATCCATTAGTTACACCTCCTCATATTAAACCTGAATGATACTTCCTATTTGCATATGCTATTCTACGATCAATCCCTAACAAATTAGGAGGAGTCCTAGCTCTCGCTGCCTCCGTCCTAATTCTATTTTTAGCCCCATTCCTCCACATGTCAAAGCAACGAACAATAACCTTCCGACCCATCTCCCAACTCCTATTTTGAATCCTAGTTACTAACCTTTTGATCCTTACATGAATCGGTAGTCAACCAGTTGAACATCCATTTATCATCATTGGGCAACTTGCATCAGCTACCTACTTTACTATCATCCTTATCCTATTCCCCACTATCAGCCTTCTAGAAAACAAGATACTTAATCTCTAACTACTCTAATAGTTTATAAAAAACATTGGTCTTGTAAACCAAAGATTGAAGATCACCCCCTTCTTAGAGTTGTCCAAAAAAATTCAAGTTCCCAAAAAAATATTCAAGTTCCTCAAATTTCCCAATTAATACGTACATGGGGGGCCCCCCCTCCCCCCATACGCTATGGTATGTATTACTTTGCATCGCATTCTCCACCACATTAGACATAAAATCCATGCAGGAAACTCAGGCATACCATTATTGTAAAACCAACCAAATCTTCACATCTTCTCCCATACCATCCAAAACCGGCCATAGACAGATCTAGGCACATTCCCATACAACCTCATAACATGTCATGTTCTAGGAACAATCCCGCTAATCGGACTAAAACCTAACACCGCTAACTTTCGCATAAAAACCTTCACAACACGAGGAACCTCCAAAGACCCAGAATCCACCGTTCAAGGACCTCTCACCACTTAACCTTGCTCTATGTACTGACCAAGAGGCGCTGGGTTATTTATTAATCGTACCTCTCACGAGAAACCAGCAACCCGGCGTTAGTAATGTTTATCATGCCCAGCTTCAGGTGCGTTCTTTCATCTACCACCCTACACCCGCTCTCATAAATTGCTCTTTGTCGCCTCTGGTTCCTCGGTCAGGGCCATAACTTGCTTAATTTTCCTAAACTTGCGCTCCGTTACTAATGGTTGGGGATGCTTGGCCAATTTGGACCTCGTGATCGCGGCATTTTCCCTTTTCTATACTTTTGGTTTTTTTTTTGGGGTAGATCTCAATAAGCCCTTCAGAGTGCTCCGCCAGGGGGCTCCCATATATGGTTGACATGTACCCCTTGTGGTCGGCGAGCGGTTTTCTCACTTTCGCGGGTAAATTAATGATATGGTAGGCAGGATGCTTCTCGGTCTCATACTGTTGCACTGATTCACCGTCAGGTGCTGTTGGCTTGGTTTCTCAATTACGTCTCTCATCAAGTTGCAGTTTAATTAATGCACGCCAGACATATTTTTTCTTGAAAATTTCACAAAAAATCACAAAAAATCACAAAAAATTTTGTCATTTTTGCAATGATCTAGGGACTTTTCCCTTATTCATCACTAATTTTCGTTAAAAAATTTTTTAACAAAAATTTTTTATTTTACAAACATTCCATTTCCCTAATTTCCCAATCAATAAAATTTGCATCATCAATTTGTAAAAATTTTTTATCCAACTTGTTACACCCCATTTTTTCCTTTCATCATTTGTTTGTTTATTCATTCGTTTACACTTAAACTCACCCCATTTTTTCCTTTCATCATTTGTTTGTTTATTCATTCGTTTACACTTAAACTCACCCCATTTTTTCCTTTCATCATTTGTTTGTTTATTCATTCGTTTACACTTAAACTCACCCCATTTTTTCCTTTCATCATTTGTTTGTTTATTCATTCGTTTTCACTTAAACTCACCCCATTTTTTCCTTTCATCATTTGTTTGTTTATTCATTCGTTTACACTTAAACTCACCCCATTTTTTCCTTTCATCATTTGTTTGTTTATTCATTCGTTTACACTTAAACTCACCCCACTACCTTCTACCCATTTCCCCGCCTAATTGGCAACCTTAACTATTTTCTTTCCCCTTCCAACCCCACCACCCCAATTAACACTTTTTTCCTACACTCCTCTAATAATTAACCCCAAATCTTATCCCCTTACCCCTCAGAAAAAAAGGAATCAAACCCTTATCACCAACTCCCAAAGCTGGTATTTTCATTAAACTATTTTCTGAATTTGCCCCCTTAAACCGCCCGAATTGCCCCCCGAGATAATCCTCGCACAAGCTCTAGCACAACAAACAACGTCAACAACAAGCCCCAACCTGCAACTAAAAATTGCCCCACCCCCCAAGAATAAAACATAGCCGCACCCTCAAAATCTAGCCGAACTGGCAAAACACCCCCACTATCCACCGTATCCAACCCCAATCACCGTAACCCTGATAACCCCATAACAAACACCCCTCCCCCCAGCGCTAAAACTAACCCAACCCCATACCCCACAACCCGCCAGTCCCCTCAAGCTTCAGGATACGGATCCGCTGCTAATGAAACCGAATACACAAAAACCACTAACATCCCACCCAAATATACTAAAAATAACACCAATGACACAAAAGACACCCCCAAACTCATTAACCATCCACACCCTACAACAGACGCTAACACCAACCCAACCACTGCATAATAAGGAGAAGGATTAGAAGCCACTGCCAACCCCCCCAAAATAAAACTAACACTTAAAAAAAGTATAAAATACGTCATAACAATTCCTGCTTGGCTTCTACCCAAGACCTTTGGCCTGAAAAACCACCGTTGTAATTTCAACTACAAGAACACATAATCTTAACTAAACCTACTTATTCAATCCAACAATCAAACCTCCTTCTACACTTCCAATTGCTCAACCAACACATTTTTGTTATCCACCAAACTATTTCCCCAACCACCTAAAACCCACTAACCGAACCAATCCTAAATCAACATCAACTACCTCCATAACTAAAACATAAACCCTAATAATAACCACTTGACCCAAAAACAATCCTAGTTCTTGTAGCTTACAATAAAGCATAACACTGAAGATGTTAAGACGGCTATTACACATACCCAAGGACAAAAAAGACTTAGTCCTAACCTTACAGTTAGTTCTTGCCAAATATATACATGCAAGTATCCGCGCCCCAGTGAAAATGCCCTCAATACCTTAAAAAGACAGTAGGAGCAGGCATCAGGCACACTTCCCCAATTGCAGCCCAAAACGCCTTGCATCGCCACACCCCCAAGGGTACTCAGCAGTAATTAATATTAAGCAATAAGTGTAAACTTGACTTAGTTAAAGCAACTTATCAGGGTTGGTAAATCTTGTGCCAGCCACCGCGGTCACACAAGAAACCCAAATTAACTTTATACGGCGTAAAGAGTGGCTTTTCACTATCACTTCAACTAAGACTGACATGCAACCAAGCTGTTATAAGCATAAGATGCATTTAATACTCCCATAAAAACGATCTTAGTCCCATGATCAACAAAACCCCACGAAAGCCAGGACACAAACTGGGATTAGATACCCCACTATGCCTGGCCCTAAATCCCGATGCTTTCACCACTTAAGCATCCGCCTGAGAACTACGAGCACAAACGCTTAAAACTCTAAGGACTTGGCGGTGCTCCAAACCCACCTAGAGGAGCCTGTTCTATAATCGATAACCCACGATACACCCAACCATCCCTAGCCAAATCAGCCTATATACCGCCGTCGTCAGCTCACCCCTAAACTGAGGGTTCAACAGTGAGCACAATAGCAACCCCACCCGCTAATAAGACAGGTCAAGGTATAGCTCATGGGGTGGTAGAAATGGGCTACATTTTCTAGCATAGAAAACCCCTTCCCACGACAGGGAGCGTGAAACCACTCCCAAAAGGCGGATTTAGCAGTAAAGCAGGATAATAATGCCCCCTTTAAGTTGGCTCTGAAGCACGTACATACCGCCCGTCACCCTCCTCACAAGCTACAACCAATCTTATTCATAATAGGCTCTCAAGCTAAAGATGAGGCAAGTCGTAACAAGGTAAGTGTACCGGAAGGTGCACTTAGTTTACCAAGACGTAGCTATAAAAAAAGCATTCAGCTTACACCTGAAAGATATCTGCTCCTCACCAGATCGTCTTGAAGCCTAACTCTAGCTCTGCTACCAAATTACATATGAACTAAACCATGCCACCCACTAAATCAAAGCATTCTCTCACTTAACCTAGTATAGGCGATAGAAAGGTGAACTCAAGACGCGATAGAGACCATGTACCGTAAGGGAAAAATGAAATAACAATGACAAGCCAAGCGCTAAATAGCAAAGACCAATCCTTGTACCTTTTGCATCATGATTTAGCAAGAACTTCCCAAGCAAAATGCCAATTTAAGCTTGCCGCCCCGAAACCCAAGCGAGCTACTTACGAGCAGCTATTTACTGAGCAAACCCGTCTCTGTTGCAAAAGAGTGGGATGACTCGTTAGTAGTGGTGAAAAGCCAATCGAGCTGGGTGATAGCTGGTTGCCTATGAAACGAACCTTAGTTCTCTCTTAATTCACCCCCCCAGGACTATATTCAACCCACATGAAATGAATTAAGGGTTATTTAAAGGAGGTACAGCTCCTTTAAAAAAGAGCACACTCTCTTCCAGCGGATAAATTAAATTGTTCCTCAACTGTGGGCCTTCAAGCAGCCACCATTAAAGAGTGCGTCAAAGCTCTGTACCTAAAAATCCTAATCTTCCTATGACTCCCTCTTCCTTAATAGGCTAACTTATGATAAATAAGAGAATTAATGCTAAAATAAGTAACTAGGGACCCCCCCCTCTACGGCACAAACTTACATTATAACATTATTAACAAACTACAGGATATTTTCTAACCCTAACAAGATCCTATATCTAAAACCTTGTTAACCCACCTACGGAGTGCCTCTCAAAGACGATTTAAATCTGTAAAAGGAACTAGGCAAAACCAAGGCCCGACTGTTTACCAAAAACATAGCCTTTAGCTAAGTCAAGTATTAAAGGTGAAGCCTGCCCAGTGACAATAAGTTCAACGGCCGCGGTATCCTAACCGTGCAAAGGTAGCGCAATCAATTGTCCCATAAATCGGGACTTGTATGAATGGCTTAACGAGGTCTTAACTGTCTCCTACGGATAATCAGTGAAATTGATCTTCCTGTGCAAAAGCAGGAATAACTTCATAAGACAAGAAGACCCTGTGGAACTTTAAAACCTGCTACCATCCCCACCAACAATTTTCCTCCACAGGACCCACTCCCTCGGATTTTACTGGTACGCATTTTTTGGTTGGGGCGACCTTGGAGATAAACTTAACCTCCAAAAACCGGATAACCCATCTTGACCAAGAACAACTCATCAACGTGCTAATAGTAGCCAGACCCAATATTATTGATTAATGAACCTAGCTACCCCAGGGATAACAGCGCAATCTCCTTCAAGAGCCCACATCGACAAGGAGGTTTACGACCTCGATGTTGGATCAGGACATCCTAGTGGTGCAACCGCTACCAAGGGTTCGTTTGTTCAACGATTAACAGTCCTACGTGATCTGAGTTCAGACCGGAGCAATCCAGGTCGGTTTCTATCTATGTAATAACTCCTTCTAGTACGAAAGGACCGAAGAAGTAAGGCCTATGCTACAGGCACGCCTTCGCACCCAGTAATGAACCCAACTAAATTACCAAGAGCCCTACCATAACCCCTTCCTAGAAAAGGACCGCTAGCGTGGCAGAGCTTGGCAAATGCAGAAGGCTTAAGCCCTTTACCCAGAGGTTCAAATCCTCTCCCTAGCTCCACATAAAACATATGGCAACTCACTTAGTCCTGATTTACCTCATTATATCACTATCCTATGCTTTATCCATCCTCATCGCCGTAGCATTCCTAACCCTGGTTGAACGCAAAGTTCTAAGTTATATACAAGCCCGAAAAGGACCTAACATTGTAGGACCATTTGGCCTATTACAACCTATAGCAGATGGAGTAAAACTGTTCATTAAAGAACCAATCCGTCCATCAACTTCATCCCCTTACCTATTTATAGCTACCCCTATCCTAGCCCTTCTCTTAGCAATTACAATCTGACTGCCTCTCCCCCTACCATTTCCCCTCACTGACCTAAACCTAGGTATACTTTTCCTCCTGGCCCTCTCCAGCTTAGCAGTTTACTCAATTCTATGATCAGGGTGGGCCTCTAATTCAAAATATGCTCTGATTGGCGCCCTCCGAGCAGTCGCACAAACCATTTCCTATGAGGTTACCCTAGCCATTATTCTCCTATCTGTAATTATTCTAAGTGGTAATTATACCCTTAACACCCTTGCTATTACACAAGAACCTCTTTACCTCATTTTCTCCTCCTGACCTCTAGCAATAATATGATATATTTCCTCACTTGCTGAAACAAACCGCGCCCCATTTGACCTAACAGAAGGAGAATCTGAACTAGTCTCAGGGTTTAATGTAGAATATGCTGCAGGTCCATTTGCCTTATTCTTCCTAGCTGAATATGCTAATATTATACTAATAAATGCACTCACAACCATTCTATTCCTGAACCCCAGCTCACTCAATCTCCCTCAAGAATTCTTCCCTCTAACTCTAGCTACAAAAACCCTCCTCCTGTCCGCAGGCTTCTTATGAATCCGCGCCTCTTACCCTCGATTCCGCTATGATCAACTCATACATTTACTCTGAAAAAACTTCCTACCCCTAACACTAGCCTTATGCCTATGACATACTAGCCTCCCTATCTCATATGCAGGCCTACCTCCCTACCTAAGATAACCAAGGAAATGTGCCTGAATCCAAAAGGGTTACTATGATAAAGTAAACATAGAGGTATACCAACCCTCTCATTTCCTAAACTTAGAAAAGTAGGAATCGAACCTACACTAAAGGAATCAAAATCCTCTATACTCCCTCTATATTATTTTCTAGTAAGGTCAGCTAATTAAGCTATCGGGCCCATACCCCGAAAATGATGGTTTAACTCCTTCCCTTACTAATGAATCCTCAAGCTAAATTAATCTCTACAGCAAGCTTACTCTTGGGAACCTCCATCACAATTTCAAGCAACCACTGAATAACAGCATGAATTGGCTTAGAGATTAACACTTTAGCTATCCTTCCCTTAATCTCTAAAACCCACCATCCACGAGCCATTGAAGCTTCTACTAAATACTTTCTGACCCAAGCAACCGCATCCACACTACTCCTATTTGCTAGCATGATCAACGCATGATTTTCTGGTCAATGAGACATCACCCAACTAACCCACCCTATATCATGCATACTATCAACAGTTGCAATTTCAATCAAACTAGGCTTAGTCCCATTCCATTTCTGATTTCCAGAAGTCCTTCAAGGCTCAACCATAACAACATGCCTCCTACTAGCTACAATTATAAAATTTCCACCAATTACCCTATTCTACTTAACATCCCCATCACTTAACTCAACCCTCCTAACTTCAATAGCTATCGCCTCCGCAGCCCTAGGAGGCTGAATAGGGTTAAATCAAACTCAAACTCGCAAAGTCTTAGCCTTTTCATCCATCGCCCACCTTGGATGAATAACTATTATTCTCAACTATGACCCCAATCTAACTTTAATTACCTTTTATCTCTATACCATAACAACTTCCGCTATCTTCCTTATTCTCAACACAACCAATACCCTAAAATTATCCACTGTAATAACCACATGAACCAAAATTCCCCCATTAACTACAATTTTCATGCTCACTCTCCTCTCCCTCGCAGGCCTCCCTCCCCTAACAGGATTTCTACCCAAATGATTAATTATTCAAGAACTCACTAAGCAAGAACTAACTGCAACAGCCACAGCCATTTCTCTACTCTCTTTACTCGGACTTTTCTTCTACCTACGTCTAGCCTACTGTGCAACTATCACACTACCCCCAAACTTCACCAACTACATAAAACAATGACAGACTAACAAACCAACTAATCCCTTAACTACAATCTTTACTTCTCTGTCAATCATACTCCTACCATTATCCCCCATAGTACTTACTATTTCCTAGAAACTTAGGTTACTTAAACCGAAGGCCTTCAAAGCCTTAAACAAGGACCAGCTCTCCTTAGTTTCTGCTAAAATTCACAGGATATTAACCTGTATTTCCTGAATGCAACTCAAGCGCTTTAATTAAGCTAGAATCTCTTTCTAGACAGATGGGCCTCGATCCCATAAAACTTTAGTTAACAGCTAAATGCCCTATCCAACAGGCTTCTGCCTACTAGATCCTGGTGTATATTTGATACACATCAATGAGCTTGCAACTCAACATGAACTTCACTACAGAATCGATAAGAAGAGGAATCAAACCTCTGTAAAAAGGACTACAGCCTAACGCTTCAACACTCAGCCATCTTACCTATGACTTTTATCAACCGTTGACTATTCTCTACCAATCACAAAGACATCGGCACACTTTACCTTATTTTCGGTGCATGAGCTGGTATAATTGGTACAGCCCTAAGTCTCCTCATTCGAGCAGAACTAGGACAACCAGGAACCCTTTTAGGCGATGACCAAATCTATAATGTAATCGTCACCGCACATGCATTTGTTATAATTTTCTTTATAGTAATACCTATTATAATTGGAGGGTTTGGTAACTGACTAGTCCCATTAATAATTGGCGCCCCCGACATGGCATTCCCACGAATAAATAATATAAGCTTCTGACTTCTTCCCCCATCCTTCTTACTACTTTTAGCATCTTCCACAGTTGAAGCTGGGGCCGGGACAGGATGAACAGTATACCCACCCCTAGCTGGAAACCTAGCCCACGCTGGTGCATCAGTAGACCTCGCCATTTTCTCCCTTCACCTAGCAGGTGTCTCCTCTATCCTCGGAGCAATCAACTTTATTACTACAGCAATTAACATAAAACCACCTGCTCTTTCACAATACCAAACCCCCCTATTTGTTTGATCCGTCCTAATCACCGCAGTACTACTTCTCCTCTCCCTACCAGTTCTAGCTGCTGGCATTACAATACTTCTAACAGATCGAAACCTAAACACTACATTCTTCGACCCCGCAGGAGGTGGAGACCCAATTTTATATCAACACTTATTTTGATTTTTTGGACACCCAGAAGTCTACATCCTTATTCTGCCAGGATTCGGAATTATCTCCCACGTCGTAGCCTACTACGCTGGTAAAAAAGAACCCTTCGGCTACATAGGCATAGTCTGAGCCATATTATCTATTGGTTTCCTAGGCTTCATCGTATGAGCCCACCACATATTCACAGTTGGAATGGACGTAGATACCCGAGCATACTTTACATCTGCTACCATAATTATTGCAATTCCTACTGGCATTAAAGTTTTCAGTTGACTAGCCACCCTACATGGTGGGACAATTAAATGAGACCCACCCATACTATGAGCCCTAGGCTTCATTTTCCTCTTCACCATTGGTGGACTAACAGGTATCGTTCTTGCTAACTCCTCCCTAGATATTGCCTTACACGATACCTACTACGTAGTTGCACACTTCCACTACGTACTGTCTATGGGAGCAGTATTCGCCATCTTAGCTGGCTTCACACATTGATTCCCACTATTTACTGGTTACACCCTCCATCCTACGTGAGCTAAAGCCCACTTCGGGGTAATATTCTTTGGGGTTAACCTAACATTCTTCCCACAACATTTCCTAGGTTTAGCTGGTATACCACGTCGATACTCAGACTATCCAGATGCTTATACCTTATGGAATTCCCTATCCTCCATTGGCTCCCTTATCTCCATGATAGCCGTAATTATACTGATATTTATTATCTGAGAAGCCTTCGCATCCAAACGAAAAGTATTACAACCAGAACTTACTTCCACAAACATCGAATGAATTCACGGCTGCCCTCCCCCTTACCACACCTTCGAAGAACCAGCTTTTGTTCAACAAGAAAGGAAGGAATCGAACCCTCATAAGCTGGTTTCAAGCCAACCGCATCTAACCACTCATGCTTCTTTCTTATGGGTTGTTAGTAAAATAATTACATAGTCTTGTCAAGACTAAATCACAGGTGAAAACCCAGTACATCCCACCTTCCACATTATGGCCAACCACTCTCAACTTGGTTTTCAAGACGCTTCATCCCCTATTATAGAAGAACTCATCGAATTTCATGATCATGCCCTAATAGTTGCTCTAGCCATCTGTAGCCTAGTTCTATACCTCCTAGCTCTTATACTCATAGAAAAACTATCCTCTAACACCGTCGACGCACAAGAAGTAGAACTTGTCTGAACAATTCTACCTGCCATCGTCCTAATTATACTAGCCCTCCCATCCCTTCAAATCCTCTACATAATAGACGAAATCGACGAACCCGACCTTACCCTTAAAGCCATTGGTCATCAATGATATTGATCCTATGAATACACAGACTTCAAAGATTTATCCTTTGACTCTTACATGTTACCAACCACAGACCTACCACTTGGTCACTTCCGCCTCCTAGAAGTTGATAACCGCATTGTTATCCCAATAGAATCCCCAATCCGAGTTATCGTCACAGCTGATGATGTCCTCCACTCATGAGCCGTGCCCAGCCTTGGTGTAAAAACCGATGCAATTCCAGGACGACTAAATCAAACTTCCTTCATCACAACCCGCCCTGGAATCTTCTACGGCCAATGCTCAGAAATCTGTGGAGCCAATCACAGCTTCATACCCATTGTAGTGGAATCAGCTCCTCTAACAGACTTCGAAAACTGATCTTCACTTCTAACATCCTAATCATTAAGAAGCTATGAACCAGCACTAGCCTTTTAAGCTAGAGAAAGAGGACTACCCATCCTCCTTAATGACATGCCTCAGCTAAACCCAGCGCCCTGACTCTTTATTATACTTACTTCATGACTCACTTTTTCCCTCATCCTTCAACCTAAACTTTTATTATTTACTCCAACCAACTCGCCATCCAACAAAACATTATCCACTATAAAAACTTACCCTTGAGACTGACCATGAACCTAAGCTTCTTCGACCAATTTATAAGCCCAACACTTCTAGGAATCCCCCTTATTCTGATCTCTCTATTGTTCCCAACTCTCTTGCTTCCCTCCCCTGGCAACCGATGAGTTACAAATCGTCTTTCAACGCTTCAACTCTGATTCTTCCACCTAATTACAAAACAACTGATAACCCCATTAAACAAAAAAGGCCACAAATGAGCCCTAATCTTATCATCACTCATAATCATACTATTAATAATCAACCTATTAGGCCTTTTACCCTACACATTCACACCTACTACTCAACTATCAATAAACCTAGCCCTTGCCTTCCCCCTATGACTTGCTACACTATTAACAGGCCTACGAAACCAACCCTCAGCTTCCCTAGGACACCTCTTGCCAGAAGGTACCCCAACACCCCTAATCCCTGCCCTTATCATAATCGAAACAACAAGCCTTCTCATTCGTCCACTTGCCTTAGGAGTCCGCCTTACAGCCAACCTCACAGCAGGACATCTACTTATCCAACTCATTTCTACAGCCACTGCTGTCCTCCTTCCCATTATACCTGCAGTATCCCTCTTAACCACAGCTATTCTCCTTCTCCTAACAATTTTAGAAGTAGCCGTAGCAATAATCCAAGCCTATGTCTTTGTACTACTACTAAGCCTTTACTTACAAGAAAACATTTAACCTTTAATGACACACCAAGCCCACTCCTTCCATATAGTAGACCCAAGCCCCTGACCCATTTTCGGAGCTGCGGCCGCTCTCCTTACTACCTCCGGATTGGCCATATGATTCCATCACAATTCCATGCAACTCTTACTCCTAGGCCTGCTTTCCATAATTTTAGTAATAATTCAATGATGGCGTGATATCGTACGAGAAAGCACATTCCAAGGTCACCATACTCTAACAGTCCAAAAAGGCTTACGCTACGGAATAATTCTATTCATTACCTCCGAAGCCTTCTTCTTTCTAGGATTCTTCTGAGCATTCTTTCACTCTAGCTTAGTCCCCACCCCAGAACTCGGAGGGCAATGACCCCCTATGGGAATCAAACCCCTCAATCCAATAGAAGTACCTCTACTAAACACTGCCATCCTTTTAGCTTCAGGAGTTACCGTTACATGAGCTCATCATAGCATTACAGAAGGTAACCGAAATCAAGCTACTCAGGCCCTACTCATAACTGTCCTGTTAGGATTCTACTTTACAGCACTTCAAGCAATAGAATATTATGAAGCGCCATTCTCAATTGCTGATGGAATCTATGGATCCACCTTCTTTGTAGCCACAGGATTCCATGGCCTTCACGTAATCATTGGGTCATCCTTTCTCTTAATTTGCCTTTTCCGTCTCATCAAATTCCATTTCACACCCAACCACCACTTTGGCTTTGAAGCAGCGGCTTGATACTGACATTTTGTTGATATTATCTGACTATTCCTCTATATAACAATCTACTGATGAGGATCCTGCCTTTCTAGTATATTAATTACAATTGACTTCCAATCTCTAAAATCTGGATCAAAACCAGAGAAAGGCAATTAACATAATCCTCTTTATATTTACAACCTCTCTATCACTATGTATTATCCTAACTTCATTAAACCTTTGACTGGCTCAAATAAATCCAGATTCAGAAAAACTATCCCCATATGAATGTGGCTTTGACCCACTGGGCTCAGCCCGTCTCCCTTTTTCAATCCGATTCTTTCTTGTCGCAATCTTATTTCTCTTGTTCGACCTAGAAATCGCCCTCTTACTACCCCTCCCATGAGCTACTCAACTTCTCTCCCCCCTCAATACTTTAACCTGAACCTTCGCCATTATTCTCCTCCTCGCATTCGGATTAATCTATGAATGGATACAAGGGGGCTTAGAATGAGCAGAATAACTACAGAAAGTTAGTCTAATTAAGACAGTTGATTTCGGCTCAACAAACCACAGTCCCACTCTGTGACTTTCTCAATGACCTTTCTACATTTAAGCTTCTACTCTGCCTTCGCCCTAAGCAGCCTAGGACTAGCCTTTCACCGAATACACCTAATTTCCGCCCTACTATGCTTAGAAAGTATAATACTATCCATATACATTGCCCTATCCATGTGGCCCATCCAAACCCAAACAACATCCCCCTCCCTAATACCCATTCTCATACTAGCATTTTCAGCCTGTGAAGCAGGCGCCGGCCTGGCAATTCTAGTAGCTTCCACCCGAACTCACGGGTCAGATCATTTGCATAATCTAAACCTTCTACAATGCTAAAAATTATTCTCCCCACGATCATACTACTCCCTATAACCCTCCTATCACCCCAAAAATTTCTTTGACTTAATGTCACTTCCCACAGCCTCTTAATCGCAACCGCCAGCTTACAGTGACTCTCTTCAACCTACCACCCTAACAAGAACCTATCCCCATGACTTGGTATCGACCAAATTTCATCCCCCTTATTAGTCCTATCTTGTTGACTTCTGCCCCTTATAATGTTAGCAAGCCAAAATCACCTCCAGCAAGAGCCCCCTACACGAAAATATATATTTATCATAACCATAATCCTTGCTCAACCATTTATCATCCTGGCCTTCTCAGCCTTAGAACTGATATTGTTTTATATTGCATTCGAAGCAACCTTAATCCCTACTCTAATTCTAATTACACGATGGGGCAGCCAACCAGAACGTTTAAGTGCTGGGGTCTACCTCTTATTCTATACCCTAGTCAGTTCTCTTCCCCTATTAGTTGCGATCCTTTATCTTCACACTCAAACAGGGTCCATGCACATCATTATAATAAAACTTTCACATCCATCCCTTACAAACTCCTGAACAGGCCTCATATCAAGCCTAGCCCTACTACTCGCTTTCATAGTAAAAGCCCCCCTTTATGGATTACACCTATGACTCCCAAAAGCCCACGTAGAGGCACCAATCGCAGGGTCCATACTTCTAGCCGCACTCCTCCTCAAACTTGGAGGGTACGGCATTATACGTATCTCAATGGTCTTAAACTCCCTGCTCGACTACCTCTACTACCCATTCCTAACCTTAGCCCTATGAGGGGCATTAATAACAAGCTCCATCTGCCTACGCCAAATTGACCTTAAATCTCTAATCGCCTACTCCTCGGTAAGCCATATAGGCCTAGTCATTGCCGCAACAATAATCCAAACCCATTGATCTTTTTCAGGAGCGATAATCTTGATAATTTCACATGGACTCACCTCTTCCATACTATTTTGCCTAGCTAATACAAATTATGAACGCATACACAGCCGCACCCTCCTCTTAACACGAGGCCTACAACCCCTCCTACCTCTCATAGGAATCTGATGACTTCTAGCTAACCTAACTAACATGGCTCTTCCTCCTACCACTAATCTAATAGCTGAACTAACTATCATAATTGCTCTCTTCAATTGATCTGCATTCACTATCATCCTAACCGGAATCGCAACTCTACTGACTGCAGCCTACACCCTCTACATACTCCTTATAACCCAACGAGGACCAACCCCAACTTACATCACAACTACCCAAAATTCGAATACGCGAGAACATCTCCTTATAACACTCCACATTCTACCCTCCCTTCTCCTCATCCTAAAACCAGAACTAATCTCAGGAATCCCCATATGCAAGCATAGTTTTAAGCCAAACATTAGACTGTGATCCTAAAAATAGAAGTTAAACTCTTCTTGCCTGCCGAGGGGAGGTTTAACCAACAAGAACTGCTAACTCTTGCATCTGAGCCTAAGACCTCAGCCCCCTTACTTTTAAAGGATAATAGCAATCCACTGGTCTTAGGAGCCATTCATCTTGGTGCAAGTCCAAGTAAAAGTAATGGACTTTCCATTAATTCTCAACACCTCCATATTCCTAACCTTGGCCATTCTTTCTACTCCTATTCTTCTTCCCCTTCTATCCAAGAACTATCAAAACTCCCCAACCACCATTATATATACTGTCAAAACTTCCTTCATGACCAGTTTAATTCCCATAATCCTCTCTATCTATTCTAATATGGAAAACACTACCTTCTATTGAGAGTGAAAATTCATTACAAACTTCAAAATCCCTTTTAACCTTAAAATAGACCAATACTCCTTAATATTCTTCCCCATTGCTCTATTCGTAACATGATCTATTCTACAATTCGCAACATGGTACATAGCCTCAGAACCTCATGCCACAAAATTCTCTCTCTACCTCTTAATTTTCCTCATTGCTATGCTAATCTTAATTATCGCCAACAACATATTCCTCCTATTTATTGGCTGAGAAGGAGTTGGAATTATATCCTTCCTCCTAATCGGATGATGATACGGCCGAGCAGAAGCTAACACCGCCGCACTCCAAGCCGTACTTTATAATCGTATCGGAGATATCGGACTGATCCTCTGCATAGCATGATTAGCCTCTTCAATCAATACATGAGAAATTCAACAACCATCTTACCCAAACCAAATACCCTTACTTCCTCTTATAGGACTCATTTTAGCAGCCACAGGTAAATCCGCCCAATTCGGCCTCCACCCGTGACTCCCAGCCGCTATAGAAGGACCAACTCCTGTATCCGCTCTACTCCATTCCAGTACAATAGTAGTTGCCGGAATCTTTCTATTAATTCGCACTCACCACATATTATGTAGTAATCAAATCGCTCTAACTGCGTGCCTCTGTATAGGTGCCCTATCCACACTATTTGCCGCTACATGCGCTCTTACCCAAAACGACATCAAAAAAATTATTGCTTTCTCTACATCCAGCCAATTAGGCCTAATAATAGTTACTATTGGCTTAAACCTACCCCAACTAGCCTTTCTACATATTTCCACCCACGCATTCTTCAAAGCCATACTCTTCCTCTGCTCTGGATCTATCATCCATAGCCTCAACGGTGAACAAGACATCCGAAAAATAGGAGGTCTACAAAAATTACTCCCTACAACCACTTCATGTCTGACAATCGGAAACCTAGCTCTCATAGGAACCCCATTTCTAGCAGGGTTCTACTCAAAAGACCTCATCATCGAAAGCCTCAACACCTCCTACTTAAACACCTGAGCGCTCCTTCTAACACTTGTAGCCACATCATTTACTGCAACTTATAGCCTGCGTATAACCCTACTAGTACAAACCGACTACACCCGAATTCCTTCTATTACCCCCATTAATGAAAACAACCCAGCAGTCACAAACCCAATCACCCGTCTTGCTCTCGGAAGTATCATGGCTGGATTACTAATCACCTCTTATATTTCTCCCACAAAAACCCCTCCTATAACTATGCCTCTTCTTACAAAAACCACAGCCATCATTATCACAACATTAGGTATTATTCTAGCACTGGAACTATCAAAACTCACGCATTCACTCACCCTTCCTAAGCAAAATATGACTATAAACTTCTCCAACACTCTAGGATACTTTAATCCCCTCATACACCGCCTCAGCTCCACCAACCTCCTAAGCAACGGCCAAAACATTGCATCCCACCTAATCGACCTATCCTGATATAAAAAAATTGGCCCAGAAGGACTAGCAATCCTTCAACTCAAAACATCTAAAACCCTAACTACTTTCCACTCCGGATTAATCAAAACCTACCTAGGAACCTTCGCTCTGTCTATCTTAATTATTATCTCACTTACACAGAACTAAAAATTAATGACCCCCAACCTACGAAAACATCATCCTCTTCTAAAAATAATCAATAACTCCTTAATTGATCTCCCAACACCATCAAACATTTCCGCTTGATGAAATTTCGGATCTCTCCTAGGCATCTGCCTAATAATTCAAATTACCACTGGCCTTTTACTGGCAATGCACTATACAGCAGATATCACTCTAGCATTCACATCCGTTGCTCATACATGTCGAAATGTCCAATTCGGTTGACTGATCCGAAACCTCCACGCAAACGGTGCCTCCTTCTTCTTCATGTGCATCTACCTACACATTGGACGAGGATTCTACTATGGTTCCTACCTATATAAAGAAACCTGAAACACAGGAGTTGTTCTCCTCCTAACTTTAATAGCAACTGCTTTCGTAGGATATGTTCTCCCATGAGGCCAAATATCATTCTGAGGCGCCACAGTAATTACTAACTTATTCTCAGCTATCCCCTATATTGGCCAAACACTTGTAGAATGAGCCTGAGGAGGGTTCTCAGTTGATAACCCTACGCTCACCCGATTCTTCGCCCTTCACTTCCTTCTCCCATTCTTGATTGCAGGTCTCACTTTCATTCACCTAACCTTCCTACATGAAACAGGCTCAAACAACCCCCTAGGCATTCATTCAGACTGTGATAAAATCCCATTTCACCCTTACTTCTCAATGAAAGACGTGTTAGGCCTTCTATTCCTCCTCATCCCACTAATAACACTTGCTATATTCTCACCTAACCTTTTAGGAGACCCAGAAAATTTTACACCTGCAAATCCATTAGTTACACCTCCTCATATTAAACCTGAATGATACTTCCTATTTGCATATGCTATTCTACGATCAATCCCTAACAAATTAGGAGGAGTCCTAGCTCTCGCTGCCTCCGTCCTAATTCTATTTTTAGCCCCATTCCTCCACATGTCAAAGCAACGAACAATAACCTTCCGACCCATCTCCCAACTCCTATTTTGAATCCTAGTTACTAACCTTTTGATCCTTACATGAATCGGTAGTCAACCAGTTGAACATCCATTTATCATCATTGGGCAACTTGCATCAGCTACCTACTTTACTATCATCCTTATCCTATTCCCCACTATCAGCCTTCTAGAAAACAAGATACTTAATCTCTAACTACTCTAATAGTTTATAAAAAACATTGGTCTTGTAAACCAAAGATTGAAGATCACCCCCTTCTTAGAGTTGTCCAAAAAAATTCAAGTTCCCAAAAAAATATTCAAGTTCCTCAAATTTCCCAATTAATACGTACATGGGGGGCCCCCCCTCCCCCCATACGCTATGGTATGTATTACTTTGCATCGCATTCTCCACCACATTAGACATAAAATCCATGCAGGAAACTCAGGCATACCATTATTGTAAAACCAACCAAATCTTCACATCTTCTCCCATACCATCCAAAACCGGCCATAGACAGATCTAGGCACATTCCCATACAACCTCATAACATGTCATGTTCTAGGAACAATCCCGCTAATCGGACTAAAACCTAACACCGCTAACTTTCGCATAAAAACCTTCACAACACGAGGAACCTCCAAAGACCCAGAATCCACCGTTCAAGGACCTCACCACTTAACCTTGCTCTATGTACTGACCAAGAGGCGCTGGGTTATTTATTAATCGTACCTCTCACGAGAAACCAGCAACCCGGCGTTAGTAATGTTTATCATGCCCAGCTTCAGGTGCGTTCTTTCATCTACCACCCTACACCCGCTCTCATAAATTGCTCTTTGTCGCCTCTGGTTCCTCGGTCAGGGCCATAACTTGCTTAATTTTCCTAAACTTGCGCTCCGTTACTAATGGTTGGGGATGCTTGGCCAATTTGGACCTCGTGATCGCGGCATTTTCCCTTTTCTATACTTTTGGTTTTTTTTTTGGGGTAGATCTCAATAAGCCCTTCAGAGTGCTCCGCCAGGGGGCTCCCATATATGGTTGACATGTACCCCTTGTGGTCGGCGAGCGGTTTTCTCACTTTCGCGGGTAAATTAATGATATGGTAGGCAGGATGCTTCTCGGTCTCATACTGTTGCACTGATTCACCGTCAGGTGCTGTTGGCTTGGTTTCTCAATTACGTCTCTCATCAAGTTGCAGTTTAATTAATGCACGCCAGACATATTTTTTCTTGAAAATTTCACAAAAAATCACAAAAAATCACAAAAAATTTTGTCATTTTTGCAATGATCTAGGGACTTTTCCCTTATTCATCACTAATTTTCGTTAAAAAATTTTTTAACAAAAATTTTTTATTTTACAAACATTCCATTTCCCTAATTTCCCAATCAATAAAATTTGCATCATCAATTTGTAAAAATTTTTTATCCAACTTGTTACACCCCATTTTTTCCTTTCATCATTTGTTTGTTTATTCATTCGTTTACACTTAAACTCACCCCATTTTTTCCTTTCATCATTTGTTTGTTTATTCATTCGTTTACACTTAAACTCACCCCATTTTTTCCTTTCATCATTTGTTTGTTTATTCATTCGTTTACACTTAAACTCACCCCATTTTTTCCTTTCATCATTTGTTTGTTTATTCATTCGTTTACACTTAAACTCACCCCATTTTTTCCTTTCATCATTTGTTTGTTTATTCATTCGTTTACACTTAAACTCACCCCATTTTTTCCTTTCATCATTTGTTTGTTTATTCATTCGTTTACACTTAAACTCACCCCACTACCTTCTACCCATTTCCCCGCCTAATTGGCAACCTTAACTATTTTCTTTCCCCTTCCAACCCCACCACCCCAATTAACACTTTTTTCCTACACTCCTCTAATAATTAACCCCAAATCTTATCCCCTTACCCCTCAGAAAAAAAGGAATCAAACCCTTATCACCAACTCCCAAAGCTGGTATTTTCATTAAACTATTTTCTGAATTTGCCCCCTTAAACCGCCCGAATTGCCCCCCGAGATAATCCTCGCACAAGCTCTAGCACAACAAACAACGTCAACAACAAGCCCCAACCTGCAACTAAAAATTGCCCCACCCCCCAAGAATAAAACATAGCCGCACCCTCAAAATCTAGCCGAACTGGCAAAACACCCCCACTATCCACCGTATCCAACCCCAATCACCGTAACCCTGATAACCCCATAACAAACACCCCTCCCCCCAGCGCTAAAACTAACCCAACCCCATACCCCACAACCCGCCAGTCCCCTCAAGCTTCAGGATACGGATCCGCTGCTAATGAAACCGAATACACAAAAACCACTAACATCCCACCCAAATATACTAAAAATAACACCAATGACACAAAAGACACCCCCAAACTCATTAACCATCCACACCCTACAACAGACGCTAACACCAACCCAACCACTGCATAATAAGGAGAAGGATTAGAAGCCACTGCCAACCCCCCCAAAATAAAACTAACACTTAAAAAAAGTATAAAATACGTCATAACAATTCCTGCTTGGCTTCTACCCAAGACCTTTGGCCTGAAAAACCACCGTTGTAATTTCAACTACAAGAACACATAATCTTAACTAAACCTACTTATTCAATCCAACAATCAAACCTCCTTCTACACTTCCAATTGCTCAACCAACACATTTTTGTTATCCACCAAACTATTTCCCCAACCACCTAAAACCCACTAACCGAACCAATCCTAAATCAACATCAACTACCTCCATAACTAAAACATAAACCCTAATAATAACCACTTGACCCAAAAACAATCCTAGTTCTTGTAGCTTACAATAAAGCATAACACTGAAGATGTTAAGACGGCTATTACACATACCCAAGGACAAAAAAGACTTAGTCCTAACCTTACAGTTAGTTCTTGCCAAATATATACATGCAAGTATCCGCGCCCCAGTGAAAATGCCCTCAATACCTTAAAAAGACAGTAGGAGCAGGCATCAGGCACACTTCCCCAATTGCAGCCCAAAACGCCTTGCATCGCCACACCCCCAAGGGTACTCAGCAGTAATTAATATTAAGCAATAAGTGTAAACTTGACTTAGTTAAAGCAACTTATCAGGGTTGGTAAATCTTGTGCCAGCCACCGCGGTCACACAAGAAACCCAAATTAACTTTATACGGCGTAAAGAGTGGCTTTTCACTATCACTTCAACTAAGACTGACATGCAACCAAGCTGTTATAAGCATAAGATGCATTTAATACTCCCATAAAAACGATCTTAGTCCCATGATCAACAAAACCCCACGAAAGCCAGGACACAAACTGGGATTAGATACCCCACTATGCCTGGCCCTAAATCCCGATGCTTTCACCACTTAAGCATCCGCCTGAGAACTACGAGCACAAACGCTTAAAACTCTAAGGACTTGGCGGTGCTCCAAACCCACCTAGAGGAGCCTGTTCTATAATCGATAACCCACGATACACCCAACCATCCCTAGCCAAATCAGCCTATATACCGCCGTCGTCAGCTCACCCCTAAACTGAGGGTTCAACAGTGAGCACAATAGCAACCCCACCCGCTAATAAGACAGGTCAAGGTATAGCTCATGGGGTGGTAGAAATGGGCTACATTTTCTAGCATAGAAAACCCCTTCCCACGACAGGGAGCGTGAAACCACTCCCAAAAGGCGGATTTAGCAGTAAAGCAGGATAATAATGCCCCCTTTAAGTTGGCTCTGAAGCACGTACATACCGCCCGTCACCCTCCTCACAAGCTACAACCAATCTTATTCATAATAGGCTCTCAAGCTAAAGATGAGGCAAGTCGTAACAAGGTAAGTGTACCGGAAGGTGCACTTAGTTTACCAAGACGTAGCTATAAAAAAAGCATTCAGCTTACACCTGAAAGATATCTGCTCCTCACCAGATCGTCTTGAAGCCTAACTCTAGCTCTGCTACCAAATTACATATGAACTAAACCATGCCACCCACTAAATCAAAGCATTCTCTCACTTAACCTAGTATAGGCGATAGAAAGGTGAACTCAAGACGCGATAGAGACCATGTACCGTAAGGGAAAAATGAAATAACAATGACAAGCCAAGCGCTAAATAGCAAAGACCAATCCTTGTACCTTTTGCATCATGATTTAGCAAGAACTTCCCAAGCAAAATGCCAATTTAAGCTTGCCGCCCCGAAACCCAAGCGAGCTACTTACGAGCAGCTATTTACTGAGCAAACCCGTCTCTGTTGCAAAAGAGTGGGATGACTCGTTAGTAGTGGTGAAAAGCCAATCGAGCTGGGTGATAGCTGGTTGCCTATGAAACGAACCTTAGTTCTCTCTTAATTCACCCCCCCAGGACTATATTCAACCCACATGAAATGAATTAAGGGTTATTTAAAGGAGGTACAGCTCCTTTAAAAAAGAGCACACTCTCTTCCAGCGGATAAATTAAATTGTTCCTCAACTGTGGGCCTTCAAGCAGCCACCATTAAAGAGTGCGTCAAAGCTCTGTACCTAAAAATCCTAATCTTCCTATGACTCCCTCTTCCTTAATAGGCTAACTTATGATAAATAAGAGAATTAATGCTAAAATAAGTAACTAGGGACCCCCCCCTCTACGGCACAAACTTACATTATAACATTATTAACAAACTACAGGATATTTTCTAACCCTAACAAGATCCTATATCTAAAACCTTGTTAACCCACCTACGGAGTGCCTCTCAAAGACGATTTAAATCTGTAAAAGGAACTAGGCAAAACCAAGGCCCGACTGTTTACCAAAAACATAGCCTTTAGCTAAGTCAAGTATTAAAGGTGAAGCCTGCCCAGTGACAATAAGTTCAACGGCCGCGGTATCCTAACCGTGCAAAGGTAGCGCAATCAATTGTCCCATAAATCGGGACTTGTATGAATGGCTTAACGAGGTCTTAACTGTCTCCTACGGATAATCAGTGAAATTGATCTTCCTGTGCAAAAGCAGGAATAACTTCATAAGACAAGAAGACCCTGTGGAACTTTAAAACCTGCTACCATCCCCACCAACAATTTTCCTCCACAGGACCCACTCCCTCGGATTTTACTGGTACGCATTTTTTGGTTGGGGCGACCTTGGAGATAAACTTAACCTCCAAAAACCGGATAACCCATCTTGACCAAGAACAACTCATCAACGTGCTAATAGTAGCCAGACCCAATATTATTGATTAATGAACCTAGCTACCCCAGGGATAACAGCGCAATCTCCTTCAAGAGCCCACATCGACAAGGAGGTTTACGACCTCGATGTTGGATCAGGACATCCTAGTGGTGCAACCGCTACCAAGGGTTCGTTTGTTCAACGATTAACAGTCCTACGTGATCTGAGTTCAGACCGGAGCAATCCAGGTCGGTTTCTATCTATGTAATAACTCCTTCTAGTACGAAAGGACCGAAGAAGTAAGGCCTATGCTACAGGCACGCCTTCGCACCCAGTAATGAACCCAACTAAATTACCAAGAGCCCTACCATAACCCCTTCCTAGAAAAGGACCGCTAGCGTGGCAGAGCTTGGCAAATGCAGAAGGCTTAAGCCCTTTACCCAGAGGTTCAAATCCTCTCCCTAGCTCCACATAAAACATATGGCAACTCACTTAGTCCTGATTTACCTCATTATATCACTATCCTATGCTTTATCCATCCTCATCGCCGTAGCATTCCTAACCCTGGTTGAACGCAAAGTTCTAAGTTATATACAAGCCCGAAAAGGACCTAACATTGTAGGACCATTTGGCCTATTACAACCTATAGCAGATGGAGTAAAACTGTTCATTAAAGAACCAATCCGTCCATCAACTTCATCCCCTTACCTATTTATAGCTACCCCTATCCTAGCCCTTCTCTTAGCAATTACAATCTGACTGCCTCTCCCCCTACCATTTCCCCTCACTGACCTAAACCTAGGTATACTTTTCCTCCTGGCCCTCTCCAGCTTAGCAGTTTACTCAATTCTATGATCAGGGTGGGCCTCTAATTCAAAATATGCTCTGATTGGCGCCCTCCGAGCAGTCGCACAAACCATTTCCTATGAGGTTACCCTAGCCATTATTCTCCTATCTGTAATTATTCTAAGTGGTAATTATACCCTTAACACCCTTGCTATTACACAAGAACCTCTTTACCTCATTTTCTCCTCCTGACCTCTAGCAATAATATGATATATTTCCTCACTTGCTGAAACAAACCGCGCCCCATTTGACCTAACAGAAGGAGAATCTGAACTAGTCTCAGGGTTTAATGTAGAATATGCTGCAGGTCCATTTGCCTTATTCTTCCTAGCTGAATATGCTAATATTATACTAATAAATGCACTCACAACCATTCTATTCCTGAACCCCAGCTCACTCAATCTCCCTCAAGAATTCTTCCCTCTAACTCTAGCTACAAAAACCCTCCTCCTGTCCGCAGGCTTCTTATGAATCCGCGCCTCTTACCCTCGATTCCGCTATGATCAACTCATACATTTACTCTGAAAAAACTTCCTACCCCTAACACTAGCCTTATGCCTATGACATACTAGCCTCCCTATCTCATATGCAGGCCTACCTCCCTACCTAAGATAACCAAGGAAATGTGCCTGAATCCAAAAGGGTTACTATGATAAAGTAAACATAGAGGTATACCAACCCTCTCATTTCCTAAACTTAGAAAAGTAGGAATCGAACCTACACTAAAGGAATCAAAATCCTCTATACTCCCTCTATATTATTTTCTAGTAAGGTCAGCTAATTAAGCTATCGGGCCCATACCCCGAAAATGATGGTTTAACTCCTTCCCTTACTAATGAATCCTCAAGCTAAATTAATCTCTACAGCAAGCTTACTCTTGGGAACCTCCATCACAATTTCAAGCAACCACTGAATAACAGCATGAATTGGCTTAGAGATTAACACTTTAGCTATCCTTCCCTTAATCTCTAAAACCCACCATCCACGAGCCATTGAAGCTTCTACTAAATACTTTCTGACCCAAGCAACCGCATCCACACTACTCCTATTTGCTAGCATGATCAACGCATGATTTTCTGGTCAATGAGACATCACCCAACTAACCCACCCTATATCATGCATACTATCAACAGTTGCAATTTCAATCAAACTAGGCTTAGTCCCATTCCATTTCTGATTTCCAGAAGTCCTTCAAGGCTCAACCATAACAACATGCCTCCTACTAGCTACAATTATAAAATTTCCACCAATTACCCTATTCTACTTAACATCCCCATCACTTAACTCAACCCTCCTAACTTCAATAGCTATCGCCTCCGCAGCCCTAGGAGGCTGAATAGGGTTAAATCAAACTCAAACTCGCAAAGTCTTAGCCTTTTCATCCATCGCCCACCTTGGATGAATAACTATTATTCTCAACTATGACCCCAATCTAACTTTAATTACCTTTTATCTCTATACCATAACAACTTCCGCTATCTTCCTTATTCTCAACACAACCAATACCCTAAAATTATCCACTGTAATAACCACATGAACCAAAATTCCCCCATTAACTACAATTTTCATGCTCACTCTCCTCTCCCTCGCAGGCCTCCCTCCCCTAACAGGATTTCTACCCAAATGATTAATTATTCAAGAACTCACTAAGCAAGAACTAACTGCAACAGCCACAGCCATTTCTCTACTCTCTTTACTCGGACTTTTCTTCTACCTACGTCTAGCCTACTGTGCAACTATCACACTACCCCCAAACTTCACCAACTACATAAAACAATGACAGACTAACAAACCAACTAATCCCTTAACTACAATCTTTACTTCTCTGTCAATCATACTCCTACCATTATCCCCCATAGTACTTACTATTTCCTAGAAACTTAGGTTACTTAAACCGAAGGCCTTCAAAGCCTTAAACAAGGACCAGCTCTCCTTAGTTTCTGCTAAAATTCACAGGATATTAACCTGTATTTCCTGAATGCAACTCAAGCGCTTTAATTAAGCTAGAATCTCTTTCTAGACAGATGGGCCTCGATCCCATAAAACTTTAGTTAACAGCTAAATGCCCTATCCAACAGGCTTCTGCCTACTAGATCCTGGTGTATATTTGATACACATCAATGAGCTTGCAACTCAACATGAACTTCACTACAGAATCGATAAGAAGAGGAATCAAACCTCTGTAAAAAGGACTACAGCCTAACGCTTCAACACTCAGCCATCTTACCTATGACTTTTATCAACCGTTGACTATTCTCTACCAATCACAAAGACATCGGCACACTTTACCTTATTTTCGGTGCATGAGCTGGTATAATTGGTACAGCCCTAAGTCTCCTCATTCGAGCAGAACTAGGACAACCAGGAACCCTTTTAGGCGATGACCAAATCTATAATGTAATCGTCACCGCACATGCATTTGTTATAATTTTCTTTATAGTAATACCTATTATAATTGGAGGGTTTGGTAACTGACTAGTCCCATTAATAATTGGCGCCCCCGACATGGCATTCCCACGAATAAATAATATAAGCTTCTGACTTCTTCCCCCATCCTTCTTACTACTTTTAGCATCTTCCACAGTTGAAGCTGGGGCCGGGACAGGATGAACAGTATACCCACCCCTAGCTGGAAACCTAGCCCACGCTGGTGCATCAGTAGACCTCGCCATTTTCTCCCTTCACCTAGCAGGTGTCTCCTCTATCCTCGGAGCAATCAACTTTATTACTACAGCAATTAACATAAAACCACCTGCTCTTTCACAATACCAAACCCCCCTATTTGTTTGATCCGTCCTAATCACCGCAGTACTACTTCTCCTCTCCCTACCAGTTCTAGCTGCTGGCATTACAATACTTCTAACAGATCGAAACCTAAACACTACATTCTTCGACCCCGCAGGAGGTGGAGACCCAATTTTATATCAACACTTATTTTGATTTTTTGGACACCCAGAAGTCTACATCCTTATTCTGCCAGGATTCGGAATTATCTCCCACGTCGTAGCCTACTACGCTGGTAAAAAAGAACCCTTCGGCTACATAGGCATAGTCTGAGCCATATTATCTATTGGTTTCCTAGGCTTCATCGTATGAGCCCACCACATATTCACAGTTGGAATGGACGTAGATACCCGAGCATACTTTACATCTGCTACCATAATTATTGCAATTCCTACTGGCATTAAAGTTTTCAGTTGACTAGCCACCCTACATGGTGGGACAATTAAATGAGACCCACCCATACTATGAGCCCTAGGCTTCATTTTCCTCTTCACCATTGGTGGACTAACAGGTATCGTTCTTGCTAACTCCTCCCTAGATATTGCCTTACACGATACCTACTACGTAGTTGCACACTTCCACTACGTACTGTCTATGGGAGCAGTATTCGCCATCTTAGCTGGCTTCACACATTGATTCCCACTATTTACTGGTTACACCCTCCATCCTACGTGAGCTAAAGCCCACTTCGGGGTAATATTCTTTGGGGTTAACCTAACATTCTTCCCACAACATTTCCTAGGTTTAGCTGGTATACCACGTCGATACTCAGACTATCCAGATGCTTATACCTTATGGAATTCCCTATCCTCCATTGGCTCCCTTATCTCCATGATAGCCGTAATTATACTGATATTTATTATCTGAGAAGCCTTCGCATCCAAACGAAAAGTATTACAACCAGAACTTACTTCCACAAACATCGAATGAATTCACGGCTGCCCTCCCCTTACCACACCTTCGAAGAACCAGCTTTTGTTCAAGTACAAGAAAGGAAGGAATCGAACCCTCATAAGCTGGTTTCAAGCCAACCGCATCTAACCACTCATGCTTCTTTCTTATGGGTTGTTAGTAAAATAATTACATAGTCTTGTCAAGACTAAATCACAGGTGAAAACCCAGTACATCCCACCTTCCACATTATGGCCAACCACTCTCAACTTGGTTTTCAAGACGCTTCATCCCCTATTATAGAAGAACTCATCGAATTTCATGATCATGCCCTAATAGTTGCTCTAGCCATCTGTAGCCTAGTTCTATACCTCCTAGCTCTTATACTCATAGAAAAACTATCCTCTAACACCGTCGACGCACAAGAAGTAGAACTTGTCTGAACAATTCTACCTGCCATCGTCCTAATTATACTAGCCCTCCCATCCCTTCAAATCCTCTACATAATAGACGAAATCGACGAACCCGACCTTACCCTTAAAGCCATTGGTCATCAATGATATTGATCCTATGAATACACAGACTTCAAAGATTTATCCTTTGACTCTTACATGTTACCAACCACAGACCTACCACTTGGTCACTTCCGCCTCCTAGAAGTTGATAACCGCATTGTTATCCCAATAGAATCCCCAATCCGAGTTATCGTCACAGCTGATGATGTCCTCCACTCATGAGCCGTGCCCAGCCTTGGTGTAAAAACCGATGCAATTCCAGGACGACTAAATCAAACTTCCTTCATCACAACCCGCCCTGGAATCTTCTACGGCCAATGCTCAGAAATCTGTGGAGCCAATCACAGCTTCATACCCATTGTAGTGGAATCAGCTCCTCTAACAGACTTCGAAAACTGATCTTCACTTCTAACATCCTAATCATTAAGAAGCTATGAACCAGCACTAGCCTTTTAAGCTAGAGAAAGAGGACTACCCATCCTCCTTAATGACATGCCTCAGCTAAACCCAGCGCCCTGACTCTTTATTATACTTACTTCATGACTCACTTTTTCCCTCATCCTTCAACCTAAACTTTTATTATTTACTCCAACCAACTCGCCATCCAACAAAACATTATCCACTATAAAAACTTACCCTTGAGACTGACCATGAACCTAAGCTTCTTCGACCAATTTATAAGCCCAACACTTCTAGGAATCCCCCTTATTCTGATCTCTCTATTGTTCCCAACTCTCTTGCTTCCCTCCCCTGGCAACCGATGAGTTACAAATCGTCTTTCAACGCTTCAACTCTGATTCTTCCACCTAATTACAAAACAACTGATAACCCCATTAAACAAAAAAGGCCACAAATGAGCCCTAATCTTATCATCACTCATAATCATACTATTAATAATCAACCTATTAGGCCTTTTACCCTACACATTCACACCTACTACTCAACTATCAATAAACCTAGCCCTTGCCTTCCCCCTATGACTTGCTACACTATTAACAGGCCTACGAAACCAACCCTCAGCTTCCCTAGGACACCTCTTGCCAGAAGGTACCCCAACACCCCTAATCCCTGCCCTTATCATAATCGAAACAACAAGCCTTCTCATTCGTCCACTTGCCTTAGGAGTCCGCCTTACAGCCAACCTCACAGCAGGACATCTACTTATCCAACTCATTTCTACAGCCACTGCTGTCCTCCTTCCCATTATACCTGCAGTATCCCTCTTAACCACAGCTATTCTCCTTCTCCTAACAATTTTAGAAGTAGCCGTAGCAATAATCCAAGCCTATGTCTTTGTACTACTACTAAGCCTTTACTTACAAGAAAACATTTAACCTTTAATGACACACCAAGCCCACTCCTTCCATATAGTAGACCCAAGCCCCTGACCCATTTTCGGAGCTGCGGCCGCTCTCCTTACTACCTCCGGATTGGCCATATGATTCCATCACAATTCCATGCAACTCTTACTCCTAGGCCTGCTTTCCATAATTTTAGTAATAATTCAATGATGGCGTGATATCGTACGAGAAAGCACATTCCAAGGTCACCATACTCTAACAGTCCAAAAAGGCTTACGCTACGGAATAATTCTATTCATTACCTCCGAAGCCTTCTTCTTTCTAGGATTCTTCTGAGCATTCTTTCACTCTAGCTTAGTCCCCACCCCAGAACTCGGAGGGCAATGACCCCCTATGGGAATCAAACCCCTCAATCCAATAGAAGTACCTCTACTAAACACTGCCATCCTTTTAGCTTCAGGAGTTACCGTTACATGAGCTCATCATAGCATTACAGAAGGTAACCGAAATCAAGCTACTCAGGCCCTACTCATAACTGTCCTGTTAGGATTCTACTTTACAGCACTTCAAGCAATAGAATATTATGAAGCGCCATTCTCAATTGCTGATGGAATCTATGGATCCACCTTCTTTGTAGCCACAGGATTCCATGGCCTTCACGTAATCATTGGGTCATCCTTTCTCTTAATTTGCCTTTTCCGTCTCATCAAATTCCATTTCACACCCAACCACCACTTTGGCTTTGAAGCAGCGGCTTGATACTGACATTTTGTTGATATTATCTGACTATTCCTCTATATAACAATCTACTGATGAGGATCCTGCCTTTCTAGTATATTAATTACAATTGACTTCCAATCTCTAAAATCTGGATCAAAACCAGAGAAAGGCAATTAACATAATCCTCTTTATATTTACAACCTCTCTATCACTATGTATTATCCTAACTTCATTAAACCTTTGACTGGCTCAAATAAATCCAGATTCAGAAAAACTATCCCCATATGAATGTGGCTTTGACCCACTGGGCTCAGCCCGTCTCCCTTTTTCAATCCGATTCTTTCTTGTCGCAATCTTATTTCTCTTGTTCGACCTAGAAATCGCCCTCTTACTACCCCTCCCATGAGCTACTCAACTTCTCTCCCCCCTCAATACTTTAACCTGAACCTTCGCCATTATTCTCCTCCTCGCATTCGGATTAATCTATGAATGGATACAAGGGGGCTTAGAATGAGCAGAATAACTACAGAAAGTTAGTCTAATTAAGACAGTTGATTTCGGCTCAACAAACCACAGTCCCACTCTGTGACTTTCTCAATGACCTTTCTACATTTAAGCTTCTACTCTGCCTTCGCCCTAAGCAGCCTAGGACTAGCCTTTCACCGAATACACCTAATTTCCGCCCTACTATGCTTAGAAAGTATAATACTATCCATATACATTGCCCTATCCATGTGGCCCATCCAAACCCAAACAACATCCCCCTCCCTAATACCCATTCTCATACTAGCATTTTCAGCCTGTGAAGCAGGCGCCGGCCTGGCAATTCTAGTAGCTTCCACCCGAACTCACGGGTCAGATCATTTGCATAATCTAAACCTTCTACAATGCTAAAAATTATTCTCCCCACGATCATACTACTCCCTATAACCCTCCTATCACCCCAAAAATTTCTTTGACTTAATGTCACTTCCCACAGCCTCTTAATCGCAACCGCCAGCTTACAGTGACTCTCTTCAACCTACCACCCTAACAAGAACCTATCCCCATGACTTGGTATCGACCAAATTTCATCCCCCTTATTAGTCCTATCTTGTTGACTTCTGCCCCTTATAATGTTAGCAAGCCAAAATCACCTCCAGCAAGAGCCCCCTACACGAAAATATATATTTATCATAACCATAATCCTTGCTCAACCATTTATCATCCTGGCCTTCTCAGCCTTAGAACTGATATTGTTTTATATTGCATTCGAAGCAACCTTAATCCCTACTCTAATTCTAATTACACGATGGGGCAGCCA
>NW_026990963.1:0-31565 GCF_036250125.1 Pseudopipra pipra
TTGTCCTGCTGTGAGGTTGGCTGTAAGGCGGACTCCTAAGGCAAGTGGACGAATGAGAAGGCTTGTTGTTTCGATTATGATAAGGGCAGGGATTAGGGGTGTTGGGGTACCTTCTGGCAAGAGGTGTCCTAGGGAAGCTGAGGGTTGGTTTCGTAGGCCTGTTAATAGTGTAGCAAGTCATAGGGGGAAGGCAAGGGCTAGGTTTATTGATAGTTGAGTAGTAGGTGTGAATGTGTAGGGTAAAAGGCCTAATAGGTTGATTATTAATAGTATGATTATGAGTGATGATAAGATTAGGGCTCATTTGTGGCCTTTTTTGTTTAATGGGGTTATCAGTTGTTTTGTAATTAGGTGGAAGAATCAGAGTTGAAGCGTTGAAAGACGATTTGTAACTCATCGGTTGCCAGGGGAGGGAAGCAAGAGAGTTGGGAACAATAGAGAGATCAGAATAAGGGGGATTCCTAGAAGTGTTGGGCTTATAAATTGGTCGAAGAAGCTTAGGTTCATGGTCAGTCTCAAGGGTAAGTTTTTATAGTGGATAATGTTTTGTTGGATGGCGAGTTGGTTGGAGTAAATAATAAAAGTTTAGGTTGAAGGATGAGGGAAAAAGTGAGTCATGAAGTAAGTATAATAAAGAGTCAGGGCGCTGGGTTTAGCTGAGGCATGTCATTAAGGAGGATGGGTAGTCCTCTTTCTCTAGCTTAAAAGGCTAGTGCTGGTTCATAGCTTCTTAATGATTAGGATGTTAGAAGTGAAGATCAGTTTTCGAAGTCTGTTAGAGGAGCTGATTCCACTACAATGGGTATGAAGCTGTGATTGGCTCCACAGATTTCTGAGCATTGGCCGTAGAAGATTCCAGGGCGGGTTGTGATGAAGGAAGTTTGATTTAGTCGTCCTGGAATTGCATCGGTTTTTACACCAAGGCTGGGCACGGCTCATGAGTGGAGGACATCATCAGCTGTGACGATAACTCGGATTGGGGATTCTATTGGGATAACAATGCGGTTATCAACTTCTAGGAGGCGGAAGTGACCAAGTGGTAGGTCTGTGGTTGGTAACATGTAAGAGTCAAAGGATAAATCTTTGAAGTCTGTGTATTCATAGGATCAATATCATTGATGACCAATGGCTTTAAGGGTAAGGTCGGGTTCGTCGATTTCGTCTATTATGTAGAGGATTTGAAGGGATGGGAGGGCTAGTATAATTAGGACGATGGCAGGTAGAATTGTTCAGACAAGTTCTACTTCTTGTGCGTCGACGGTGTTAGAGGATAGTTTTTCTATGAGTATAAGAGCTAGGAGGTATAGAACTAGGCTACAGATGGCTAGAGCAACTATTAGGGCATGATCATGAAATTCGATGAGTTCTTCTATAATAGGGGATGAAGCGTCTTGAAAACCAAGTTGAGAGTGGTTGGCCATAATGTGGAAGGTGGGATGTACTGGGTTTTCACCTGTGATTTAGTCTTGACAAGACTATGTAATTATTTTACTAACAACCCATAAGAAAGAAGCATGAGTGGTTAGATGCGGTTGGCTTGAAACCAGCTTATGAGGGTTCGATTCCTTCCTTTCTTGTACTTGAACAAAAGCTGGTTCTTCGAAGGTGTGGTAAGGGGGAGGGCAGCCGTGAATTCATTCGATGTTTGTGGAAGTAAGTTCTGGTTGTAATACTTTTCGTTTGGATGCGAAGGCTTCTCAGATAATAAATATCAGTATAATTACGGCTATCATGGAGATAAGGGAGCCAATGGAGGATAGGGAATTCCATAAGGTATAAGCATCTGGATAGTCTGAGTATCGACGTGGTATACCAGCTAAACCTAGGAAATGTTGTGGGAAGAATGTTAGGTTAACCCCAAAGAATATTACCCCGAAGTGGGCTTTAGCTCACGTAGGATGGAGGGTGTAACCAGTAAATAGTGGGAATCAATGTGTGAAGCCAGCTAAGATGGCGAATACTGCTCCCATAGACAGTACGTAGTGGAAGTGTGCAACTACGTAGTAGGTATCGTGTAAGGCAATATCTAGGGAGGAGTTAGCAAGAACGATACCTGTTAGTCCACCAATGGTGAAGAGGAAAATGAAGCCTAGGGCTCATAGTATGGGTGGGTCTCATTTAATTGTCCCACCATGTAGGGTGGCTAGTCAACTGAAAACTTTAATGCCAGTAGGAATTGCAATAATTATGGTAGCAGATGTAAAGTATGCTCGGGTATCTACGTCCATTCCAACTGTGAATATGTGGTGGGCTCATACGATGAAGCCTAGGAAACCAATAGATAATATGGCTCAGACTATGCCTATGTAGCCGAAGGGTTCTTTTTTACCAGCGTAGTAGGCTACGACGTGGGAGATAATTCCGAATCCTGGCAGAATAAGGATGTAGACTTCTGGGTGTCCAAAAAATCAAAATAAGTGTTGATATAAAATTGGGTCTCCACCTCCTGCGGGGTCGAAGAATGTAGTGTTTAGGTTTCGATCTGTTAGAAGTATTGTAATGCCAGCAGCTAGAACTGGTAGGGAGAGGAGAAGTAGTACTGCGGTGATTAGGACGGATCAAACAAATAGGGGGGTTTGGTATTGTGAAAGAGCAGGTGGTTTTATGTTAATTGCTGTAGTAATAAAGTTGATTGCTCCGAGGATAGAGGAGACACCTGCTAGGTGAAGGGAGAAAATGGCGAGGTCTACTGATGCACCAGCGTGGGCTAGGTTTCCAGCTAGGGGTGGGTATACTGTTCATCCTGTCCCGGCCCCAGCTTCAACTGTGGAAGATGCTAAAAGTAGTAAGAAGGATGGGGGAAGAAGTCAGAAGCTTATATTATTTATTCGTGGGAATGCCATGTCGGGGGCGCCAATTATTAATGGGACTAGTCAGTTACCAAACCCTCCAATTATAATAGGTATTACTATAAAGAAAATTATAACAAATGCATGTGCGGTGACGATTACATTATAGATTTGGTCATCGCCTAAAAGGGTTCCTGGTTGTCCTAGTTCTGCTCGAATGAGGAGACTTAGGGCTGTACCAATTATACCAGCTCATGCACCGAAAATAAGGTAAAGTGTGCCGATGTCTTTGTGATTGGTAGAGAATAGTCAACGGTTGATAAAAGTCATAGGTAAGATGGCTGAGTGTTGAAGCGTTAGGCTGTAGTCCTTTTTACAGAGGTTTGATTCCTCTTCTTATCGATTCTGTAGTGAAGTTCATGTTGAGTTGCAAGCTCATTGATGTGTATCAAATATACACCAGGATCTAGTAGGCAGAAGCCTGTTGGATAGGGCATTTAGCTGTTAACTAAAGTTTTATGGGATCGAGGCCCATCTGTCTAGAAAGAGATTCTAGCTTAATTAAAGCGCTTGAGTTGCATTCAGGAAATACAGGTTAATATCCTGTGAATTTTAGCAGAAACTAAGGAGAGCTGGTCCTTGTTTAAGGCTTTGAAGGCCTTCGGTTTAAGTAACCTAAGTTTCTAGGAAATAGTAAGTACTATGGGGGATAATGGTAGGAGTATGATTGACAGAGAAGTAAAGATTGTAGTTAAGGGATTAGTTGGTTTGTTAGTCTGTCATTGTTTTATGTAGTTGGTGAAGTTTGGGGGTAGTGTGATAGTTGCACAGTAGGCTAGACGTAGGTAGAAGAAAAGTCCGAGTAAAGAGAGTAGAGAAATGGCTGTGGCTGTTGCAGTTAGTTCTTGCTTAGTGAGTTCTTGAATAATTAATCATTTGGGTAGAAATCCTGTTAGGGGAGGGAGGCCTGCGAGGGAGAGGAGAGTGAGCATGAAAATTGTAGTTAATGGGGGAATTTTGGTTCATGTGGTTATTACAGTGGATAATTTTAGGGTATTGGTTGTGTTGAGAATAAGGAAGATAGCGGAAGTTGTTATGGTATAGAGATAAAAGGTAATTAAAGTTAGATTGGGGTCATAGTTGAGAATAATAGTTATTCATCCAAGGTGGGCGATGGATGAAAAGGCTAAGACTTTGCGAGTTTGAGTTTGATTTAACCCTATTCAGCCTCCTAGGGCTGCGGAGGCGATAGCTATTGAAGTTAGGAGGGTTGAGTTAAGTGATGGGGATGTTAAGTAGAATAGGGTAATTGGTGGAAATTTTATAATTGTAGCTAGTAGGAGGCATGTTGTTATGGTTGAGCCTTGAAGGACTTCTGGAAATCAGAAATGGAATGGGACTAAGCCTAGTTTGATTGAAATTGCAACTGTTGATAGTATGCATGATATAGGGTGGGTTAGTTGGGTGATGTCTCATTGACCAGAAAATCATGCGTTGATCATGCTAGCAAATAGGAGTAGTGTGGATGCGGTTGCTTGGGTCAGAAAGTATTTAGTAGAAGCTTCAATGGCTCGTGGATGGTGGGTTTTAGAGATTAAGGGAAGGATAGCTAAAGTGTTAATCTCTAAGCCAATTCATGCTGTTATTCAGTGGTTGCTTGAAATTGTGATGGAGGTTCCCAAGAGTAAGCTTGCTGTAGAGATTAATTTAGCTTGAGGATTCATTAGTAAGGGAAGGAGTTAAACCATCATTTTCGGGGTATGGGCCCGATAGCTTAATTAGCTGACCTTACTAGAAAATAATATAGAGGGAGTATAGAGGATTTTGATTCCTTTAGTGTAGGTTCGATTCCTACTTTTCTAAGTTTAGGAAATGAGAGGGTTGGTATACCTCTATGTTTACTTTATCATAGTAACCCTTTTGGATTCAGGCACATTTCCTTGGTTATCTTAGGTAGGGAGGTAGGCCTGCATATGAGATAGGGAGGCTAGTATGTCATAGGCATAAGGCTAGTGTTAGGGGTAGGAAGTTTTTTCAGAGTAAATGTATGAGTTGATCATAGCGGAATCGAGGGTAAGAGGCGCGGATTCATAAGAAGCCTGCGGACAGGAGGAGGGTTTTTGTAGCTAGAGTTAGAGGGAAGAATTCTTGAGGGAGATTGAGTGAGCTGGGGTTCAGGAATAGAATGGTTGTGAGTGCATTTATTAGTATAATATTAGCATATTCAGCTAGGAAGAATAAGGCAAATGGACCTGCAGCATATTCTACATTAAACCCTGAGACTAGTTCAGATTCTCCTTCTGTTAGGTCAAATGGGGCGCGGTTTGTTTCAGCAAGTGAGGAAATATATCATATTATTGCTAGAGGTCAGGAGGAGAAAATGAGGTAAAGAGGTTCTTGTGTAATAGCAAGGGTGTTAAGGGTATAATTACCACTTAGAATAATTACAGATAGGAGAATAATGGCTAGGGTAACCTCATAGGAAATGGTTTGTGCGACTGCTCGGAGGGCGCCAATCAGAGCATATTTTGAATTAGAGGCCCACCCTGATCATAGAATTGAGTAAACTGCTAAGCTGGAGAGGGCCAGGAGGAAAAGTATACCTAGGTTTAGGTCAGTGAGGGGAAATGGTAGGGGGGAGAGGCAGTCAGATTGTAATTGCTAAGAGAAGGGCTAGGATAGGGGTAGCTATAAATAGGTAAGGGGATGAAGTTGATGGACGGATTGGTTCTTTAATGAACAGTTTTACTCCATCTGCTATAGGTTGTAATAGGCCAAATGGTCCTACAATGTTAGGTCCTTTTCGGGCTTGTATATAACTTAGAACTTTGCGTTCAACCAGGTTAGGAATGCTACGGCGATGAGGATGGATAAAGCATAGGATAGTGATATAATGAGGTAAATCAGGACTAAGTGAGTTGCCATATGTTTTATGTGGAGCTAGGGAGAGGATTTGAACCTCTGGGTAAAGGGCTTAAGCCTTCTGCATTTGCCAAGCTCTGCCACGCTAGCGGTCCTTTTCTAGGAAGGGGTTATGGTAGGGCTCTTGGTAATTTAGTTGGGTTCATTACTGGGTGCGAAGGCGTGCCTGTAGCATAGGCCTTACTTCTTCGGTCCTTTCGTACTAGAAGGAGTTATTACATAGATAGAAACCGACCTGGATTGCTCCGGTCTGAACTCAGATCACGTAGGACTGTTAATCGTTGAACAAACGAACCCTTGGTAGCGGTTGCACCACTAGGATGTCCTGATCCAACATCGAGGTCGTAAACCTCCTTGTCGATGTGGGCTCTTGAAGGAGATTGCGCTGTTATCCCTGGGGTAGCTAGGTTCATTAATCAATAATATTGGGTCTGGCTACTATTAGCACGTTGATGAGTTGTTCTTGGTCAAGATGGGTTATCCGGTTTTTGGAGGTTAAGTTTATCTCCAAGGTCGCCCCAACCAAAAAATGCGTACCAGTAAAATCCGAGGGAGTGGGTCCTGTGGAGGAAAATTGTTGGTGGGGATGGTAGCAGGTTTTAAAGTTCCACAGGGTCTTCTTGTCTTATGAAGTTATTCCTGCTTTTGCACAGGAAGATCAATTTCACTGATTATCCGTAGGAGACAGTTAAGACCTCGTTAAGCCATTCATACAAGTCCCGATTTATGGGACAATTGATTGCGCTACCTTTGCACGGTTAGGATACCGCGGCCGTTGAACTTATTGTCACTGGGCAGGCTTCACCTTTAATACTTGACTTAGCTAAAGGCTATGTTTTTGGTAAACAGTCGGGCCTTGGTTTTGCCTAGTTCCTTTTACAGATTTAAATCGTCTTTGAGAGGCACTCCGTAGGTGGGTTAACAAGGTTTTAGATATAGGATCTTGTTAGGGTTAGAAAATATCCTGTAGTTTGTTAATAATGTTATAATGTAAGTTTGTGCCGTAGAGGGGGGGGGTCCCTAGTTACTTATTTTAGCATTAATTCTCTTATTTATCATAAGTTAGCCTATTAAGGAAGAGGGAGTCATAGGAAGATTAGGATTTTTAGGTACAGAGCTTTGACGCACTCTTTAATGGTGGCTGCTTGAAGGCCCACAGTTGAGGAACAATTTAATTTATCCGCTGGAAGAGAGTGTGCTCTTTTTTAAAGGAGCTGTACCTCCTTTAAATAACCCTTAATTCATTTCATGTGGGTTGAATATAGTCCTGGGGGGGTGAATTAAGAGAGAACTAAGGTTCGTTTCATAGGCAACCAGCTATCACCCAGCTCGATTGGCTTTTCACCACTACTAACGAGTCATCCCACTCTTTTGCAACAGAGACGGGTTTGCTCAGTAAATAGCTGCTCGTAAGTAGCTCGCTTGGGTTTCGGGGCGGCAAGCTTAAATTGGCATTTTGCTTGGGAAGTTCTTGCTAAATCATGATGCAAAAGGTACAAGGATTGGTCTTTGCTATTTAGCGCTTGGCTTGTCATTGTTATTTCATTTTTCCCTTACGGTACATGGTCTCTATCGCGTCTTGAGTTCACCTTTCTATCGCCTATACTAGGTTAAGTGAGAGAATGCTTTGATTTAGTGGGTGGCATGGTTTAGTTCATATGTAATTTGGTAGCAGAGCTAGAGTTAGGCTTCAAGACGATCTGGTGAGGAGCAGATATCTTTCAGGTGTAAGCTGAATGCTTTTTTTATAGCTACGTCTTGGTAAACTAAGTGCACCTTCCGGTACACTTACCTTGTTACGACTTGCCTCATCTTTAGCTTGAGAGCCTATTATGAATAAGATTGGTTGTAGCTTGTGAGGAGGGTGACGGGCGGTATGTACGTGCTTCAGAGCCAACTTAAAGGGGGCATTATTATCCTGCTTTACTGCTAAATCCGCCTTTTGGGAGTGGTTTCACGCTCCCTGTCGTGGGAAGGGGTTTTCTATGCTAGAAAATGTAGCCCATTTCTACCACCCCATGAGCTATACCTTGACCTGTCTTATTAGCGGGTGGGGTTGCTATTGTGCTCACTGTTGAACCCTCAGTTTAGGGGTGAGCTGACGACGGCGGTATATAGGCTGATTTGGCTAGGGATGGTTGGGTGTATCGTGGGTTATCGATTATAGAACAGGCTCCTCTAGGTGGGTTTGGAGCACCGCCAAGTCCTTAGAGTTTTAAGCGTTTGTGCTCGTAGTTCTCAGGCGGATGCTTAAGTGGTGAAAGCATCGGGATTTAGGGCCAGGCATAGTGGGGTATCTAATCCCAGTTTGTGTCCTGGCTTTCGTGGGGTTTTGTTGATCATGGGACTAAGATCGTTTTTATGGGAGTATTAAATGCATCTTATGCTTATAACAGCTTGGTTGCATGTCAGTCTTAGTTGAAGTGATAGTGAAAAGCCACTCTTTACGCCGTATAAAGTTAATTTGGGTTTCTTGTGTGACCGCGGTGGCTGGCACAAGATTTACCAACCCTGATAAGTTGCTTTAACTAAGTCAAGTTTACACTTATTGCTTAATATTAATTACTGCTGAGTACCCTTGGGGGTGTGGCGATGCAAGGCGTTTTGGGCTGCAATTGGGGAAGTGTGCCTGATGCCTGCTCCTACTGTCTTTTTAAGGTATTGAGGGCATTTTCACTGGGGCGCGGATACTTGCATGTATATATTTGGCAAGAACTAACTGTAAGGTTAGGACTAAGTCTTTTTTGTCCTTGGGTATGTGTAATAGCCGTCTTAACATCTTCAGTGTTATGCTTTATTGTAAGCTACAAGAACTAGGATTGTTTTTGGGTCAAGTGGTTATTATTAGGGTTTATGTTTTAGTTATGGAGGTAGTTGATGTTGATTTAGGATTGGTTCGGTTAGTGGGTTTTAGGTGGTTGGGGAAATAGTTTGGTGGATAACAAAAATGTGTTGGTTGAGCAATTGGAAGTGTAGAAGGAGGTTTGATTGTTGGATTGAATAAGTAGGTTTAGTTAAGATTATGTGTTCTTGTAGTTGAAATTACAACGGTGGTTTTTCAGGCCAAAGGTCTTGGGTAGAAGCCAAGCAGGAATTGTTATGACGTATTTTATACTTTTTTTAAGTGTTAGTTTTATTTTGGGGGGGTTGGCAGTGGCTTCTAATCCTTCTCCTTATTATGCAGTGGTTGGGTTGGTGTTAGCGTCTGTTGTAGGGTGTGGATGGTTAATGAGTTTGGGGGTGTCTTTTGTGTCATTGGTGTTATTTTTAGTATATTTGGGTGGGATGTTAGTGGTTTTTGTGTATTCGGTTTCATTAGCAGCGGATCCGTATCCTGAAGCTTGAGGGGACTGGCGGGTTGTGGGGTATGGGGTTGGGTTAGTTTTAGCGCTGGGGGGAGGGGTGTTTGTTATGGGGTTATCAGGGTTACGGTGATTGGGGTTGGATACGGTGGATAGTGGGGGTGTTTTGCCAGTTCGGCTAGATTTTGAGGGTGCGGCTATGTTTTATTCTTGGGGGGTGGGGCAATTTTTAGTTGCAGGTTGGGGCTTGTTGTTGACGTTGTTTGTTGTGCTAGAGCTTGTGCGAGGATTATCTCGGGGGGCAATTCGGGCGGTTTAAGGGGGCAAATTCAGAAAATAGTTTAATGAAAATACCAGCTTTGGGAGTTGGTGATAAGGGTTTGATTCCTTTTTTTCTGAGGGGTAAGGGGATAAGATTTGGGGTTAATTATTAGAGGAGTGTAGGGAAAAAAGTGTTAATTGGGGTGGTGGGGTTGGAAGGGGAAAGAAAATAGTTAAGGTTGCCAATTAGGCGGGGAAATGGGTAGAAGGTAGTGGGGTGAGTTTAAGTGTAAACGAATGAATAAACAAACAAATGATGAAAGGAAAAAATGGGGTGAGTTTAAGTGTAAACGAATGAATAAACAAACAAATGATGAAAGGAAAAAATGGGGTGAGTTTAAGTGTAAACGAATGAATAAACAAACAAATGATGAAAGGAAAAAATGGGGTGAGTTTAAGTGTAAACGAATGAATAAACAAACAAATGATGAAAGGAAAAAATGGGGTGAGTTTAAGTGTAAACGAATGAATAAACAAACAAATGATGAAAGGAAAAAATGGGGTGAGTTTAAGTGTAAACGAATGAATAAACAAACAAATGATGAAAGGAAAAAATGGGGTGTAACAAGTTGGATAAAAAATTTTTACAAATTGATGATGCAAATTTTATTGATTGGGAAATTAGGGAAATGGAATGTTTGTAAAATAAAAAATTTTTGTTAAAAAATTTTTTAACGAAAATTAGTGATGAATAAGGGAAAAGTCCCTAGATCATTGCAAAAATGACAAAATTTTTTGTGATTTTTTGTGATTTTTTGTGAAATTTTCAAGAAAAAATATGTCTGGCGTGCATTAATTAAACTGCAACTTGATGAGAGACGTAATTGAGAAACCAAGCCAACAGCACCTGACGGTGAATCAGTGCAACAGTATGAGACCGAGAAGCATCCTGCCTACCATATCATTAATTTACCCGCGAAAGTGAGAAAACCGCTCGCCGACCACAAGGGGTACATGTCAACCATATATGGGAGCCCCCTGGCGGAGCACTCTGAAGGGCTTATTGAGATCTACCCCAAAAAAAAAACCAAAAGTATAGAAAAGGGAAAATGCCGCGATCACGAGGTCCAAATTGGCCAAGCATCCCCAACCATTAGTAACGGAGCGCAAGTTTAGGAAAATTAAGCAAGTTATGGCCCTGACCGAGGAACCAGAGGCGACAAAGAGCAATTTATGAGAGCGGGTGTAGGGTGGTAGATGAAAGAACGCACCTGAAGCTGGGCATGATAAACATTACTAACGCCGGGTTGCTGGTTTCTCGTGAGAGGTACGATTAATAAATAACCCAGCGCCTCTTGGTCAGTACATAGAGCAAGGTTAAGTGGTGAGAGGTCCTTGAACGGTGGATTCTGGGTCTTTGGAGGTTCCTCGTGTTGTGAAGGTTTTTATGCGAAAGTTAGCGGTGTTAGGTTTTAGTCCGATTAGCGGGATTGTTCCTAGAACATGACATGTTATGAGGTTGTATGGGAATGTGCCTAGATCTGTCTATGGCCGGTTTTGGATGGTATGGGAGAAGATGTGAAGATTTGGTTGGTTTTACAATAATGGTATGCCTGAGTTTCCTGCATGGATTTTATGTCTAATGTGGTGGAGAATGCGATGCAAAGTAATACATACCATAGCGTATGGGGGGAGGGGGGGCCCCCCATGTACGTATTAATTGGGAAATTTGAGGAACTTGAATATTTTTTTGGGAACTTGAATTTTTTTGGACAACTCTAAGAAGGGGGTGATCTTCAATCTTTGGTTTACAAGACCAATGTTTTTTATAAACTATTAGAGTAGTTAGAGATTAAGTATCTTGTTTTCTAGAAGGCTGATAGTGGGGAATAGGATAAGGATGATAGTAAAGTAGGTAGCTGATGCAAGTTGCCCAATGATGATAAATGGATGTTCAACTGGTTGACTACCGATTCATGTAAGGATCAAAAGGTTAGTAACTAGGATTCAAAATAGGAGTTGGGAGATGGGTCGGAAGGTTATTGTTCGTTGCTTTGACATGTGGAGGAATGGGGCTAAAAATAGAATTAGGACGGAGGCAGCGAGAGCTAGGACTCCTCCTAATTTGTTAGGGATTGATCGTAGAATAGCATATGCAAATAGGAAGTATCATTCAGGTTTAATATGAGGAGGTGTAACTAATGGATTTGCAGGTGTAAAATTTTCTGGGTCTCCTAAAAGGTTAGGTGAGAATATAGCAAGTGTTATTAGTGGGATGAGGAGGAATAGAAGGCCTAACACGTCTTTCATTGAGAAGTAAGGGTGAAATGGGATTTTATCACAGTCTGAATGAATGCCTAGGGGGTTGTTTGAGCCTGTTTCATGTAGGAAGGTTAGGTGAATGAAAGTGAGACCTGCAATCAAGAATGGGAGAAGGAAGTGAAGGGCGAAGAATCGGGTGAGCGTAGGGTTATCAACTGAGAACCCTCCTCAGGCTCATTCTACAAGTGTTTGGCCAATATAGGGGATAGCTGAGAATAAGTTAGTAATTACTGTGGCGCCTCAGAATGATATTTGGCCTCATGGGAGAACATATCCTACGAAAGCAGTTGCTATTAAAGTTAGGAGGAGAACAACTCCTGTGTTTCAGGTTTCTTTATATAGGTAGGAACCATAGTAGAATCCTCGTCCAATGTGTAGGTAGATGCACATGAAGAAGAAGGAGGCACCGTTTGCGTGGAGGTTTCGGATCAGTCAACCGAATTGGACATTTCGACATGTATGAGCAACGGATGTGAATGCTAGAGTGATATCTGCTGTATAGTGCATTGCCAGTAAAAGGCCAGTGGTAATTTGAATTATTAGGCAGATGCCTAGGAGAGATCCGAAATTTCATCAAGCGGAAATGTTTGATGGTGTTGGGAGATCAATTAAGGAGTTATTGATTATTTTTAGAAGAGGATGATGTTTTCGTAGGTTGGGGGTCATTAATTTTTAGTTCTGTGTAAGTGAGATAATAATTAAGATAGACAGAGCGAAGGTTCCTAGGTAGGTTTTGATTAATCCGGAGTGGAAAGTAGTTAGGGTTTTAGATGTTTTGAGTTGAAGGATTGCTAGTCCTTCTGGGCCAATTTTTTTATATCAGGATAGGTCGATTAGGTGGGATGCAATGTTTTGGCCGTTGCTTAGGAGGTTGGTGGAGCTGAGGCGGTGTATGAGGGGATTAAAGTATCCTAGAGTGTTGGAGAAGTTTATAGTCATATTTTGCTTAGGAAGGGTGAGTGAATGCGTGAGTTTTGATAGTTCCAGTGCTAGAATAATACCTAATGTTGTGATAATGATGGCTGTGGTTTTTGTAAGAAGAGGCATAGTTATAGGAGGGGTTTTTGTGGGAGAAATATAAGAGGTGATTAGTAATCCAGCCATGATACTTCCGAGAGCAAGACGGGTGATTGGGTTTGTGACTGCTGGGTTGTTTTCATTAATGGGGGTAATAGAAGGAATTCGGGTGTAGTCGGTTTGTACTAGTAGGGTTATACGCAGGCTATAAGTTGCAGTAAATGATGTGGCTACAAGTGTTAGAAGGAGCGCTCAGGTGTTTAAGTAGGAGGTGTTGAGGCTTTCGATGATGAGGTCTTTTGAGTAGAACCCTGCTAGAAATGGGGTTCCTATGAGAGCTAGGTTTCCGATTGTCAGACATGAAGTGGTTGTAGGGAGTAATTTTTGTAGACCTCCTATTTTTCGGATGTCTTGTTCACCGTTGAGGCTATGGATGATAGATCCAGAGCAGAGGAAGAGTATGGCTTTGAAGAATGCGTGGGTGGAAATATGTAGAAAGGCTAGTTGGGGTAGGTTTAAGCCAATAGTAACTATTATTAGGCCTAATTGGCTGGATGTAGAGAAAGCAATAATTTTTTTGATGTCGTTTTGGGTAAGAGCGCATGTAGCGGCAAATAGTGTGGATAGGGCACCTATACAGAGGCACGCAGTTAGAGCGATTTGATTACTACATAATATGTGGTGAGTGCGAATTAATAGAAAGATTCCGGCAACTACTATTGTACTGGAATGGAGTAGAGCGGATACAGGAGTTGGTCCTTCTATAGCGGCTGGGAGTCACGGGTGGAGGCCGAATTGGGCGGATTTACCTGTGGCTGCTAAAATGAGTCCTATAAGAGGAAGTAAGGGTATTTGGTTTGGGTAAGATGGTTGTTGAATTTCTCATGTATTGATTGAAGAGGCTAATCATGCTATGCAGAGGATCAGTCCGATATCTCCGATACGATTATAAAGTACGGCTTGGAGTGCGGCGGTGTTAGCTTCTGCTCGGCCGTATCATCATCCGATTAGGAGGAAGGATATAATTCCAACTCCTTCTCAGCCAATAAATAGGAGGAATATGTTGTTGGCGATAATTAAGATTAGCATAGCAATGAGGAAAATTAAGAGGTAGAGAGAGAATTTTGTGGCATGAGGTTCTGAGGCTATGTACTATGTTGCGAATTGTAGAATAGATCATGTTACGAATAGAGCAATGGGGAAGAATATTAAGGAGTATTGGTCTATTTTAAGGTTAAAAGGGATTTTGAAGTTTGTAATGAATTTTCACTCTCAATAGAAGGTAGTGTTTTCCATATTAGAATAGATAGAGAGGATTATGGGAATTAAACTGGTCATGAAGGAAGTTTTGACAGTATATATAATGGTGGTTGGGGAGTTTTGATAGTTCTTGGATAGAAGGGGAAGAAGAATAGGAGTAGAAAGAATGGCCAAGGTTAGGAATATGGAGGTGTTGAGAATTAATGGAAAGTCCATTACTTTTACTTGGACTTGCACCAAGATGAATGGCTCCTAAGACCAGTGGATTGCTATTATCCTTTAAAAGTAAGGGGGCTGAGGTCTTAGGCTCAGATGCAAGAGTTAGCAGTTCTTGTTGGTTAAACCTCCCCTCGGCAGGCAAGAAGAGTTTAACTTCTATTTTTAGGATCACAGTCTAATGTTTGGCTTAAAACTATGCTTGCATATGGGGATTCCTGAGATTAGTTCTGGTTTTAGGATGAGGAGAAGGGAGGGTAGAATGTGGAGTGTTATAAGGAGATGTTCTCGCGTATTCGAATTTTGGGTAGTTGTGATGTAAGTTGGGGTTGGTCCTCGTTGGGTTATAAGGAGTATGTAGAGGGTGTAGGCTGCAGTCAGTAGAGTTGCGATTCCGGTTAGGATGATAGTGAATGCAGATCAATTGAAGAGAGCAATTATGATAGTTAGTTCAGCTATTAGATTAGTGGTAGGAGGAAGAGCCATGTTAGTTAGGTTAGCTAGAAGTCATCAGATTCCTATGAGAGGTAGGAGGGGTTGTAGGCCTCGTGTTAAGAGGAGGGTGCGGCTGTGTATGCGTTCATAATTTGTATTAGCTAGGCAAAATAGTATGGAAGAGGTGAGTCCATGTGAAATTATCAAGATTATCGCTCCTGAAAAAGATCAATGGGTTTGGATTATTGTTGCGGCAATGACTAGGCCTATATGGCTTACCGAGGAGTAGGCGATTAGAGATTTAAGGTCAATTTGGCGTAGGCAGATGGAGCTTGTTATTAATGCCCCTCATAGGGCTAAGGTTAGGAATGGGTAGTAGAGGTAGTCGAGCAGGGAGTTTAAGACCATTGAGATACGTATAATGCCGTACCCTCCAAGTTTGAGGAGGAGTGCGGCTAGAAGTATGGACCCTGCGATTGGTGCCTCTACGTGGGCTTTTGGGAGTCATAGGTGTAATCCATAAAGGGGGGCTTTTACTATGAAAGCGAGTAGTAGGGCTAGGCTTGATATGAGGCCTGTTCAGGAGTTTGTAAGGGATGGATGTGAAAGTTTTATTATAATGATGTGCATGGACCCTGTTTGAGTGTGAAGATAAAGGATCGCAACTAATAGGGGAAGAGAACTGACTAGGGTATAGAATAAGAGGTAGACCCCAGCACTTAAACGTTCTGGTTGGCTGCCCCATCGTGTAATTAGAATTAGAGTAGGGATTAAGGTTGCTTCGAATGCAATATAAAACAATATCAGTTCTAAGGCTGAGAAGGCCAGGATGATAAATGGTTGAGCAAGGATTATGGTTATGATAAATATATATTTTCGTGTAGGGGGCTCTTGCTGGAGGTGATTTTGGCTTGCTAACATTATAAGGGGCAGAAGTCAACAAGATAGGACTAATAAGGGGGATGAAATTTGGTCGATACCAAGTCATGGGGATAGGTTCTTGTTAGGGTGGTAGGTTGAAGAGAGTCACTGTAAGCTGGCGGTTGCGATTAAGAGGCTGTGGGAAGTGACATTAAGTCAAAGAAATTTTTGGGGTGATAGGAGGGTTATAGGGAGTAGTATGATCGTGGGGAGAATAATTTTTAGCATTGTAGAAGGTTTAGATTATGCAAATGATCTGACCCGTGAGTTCGGGTGGAAGCTACTAGAATTGCCAGGCCGGCGCCTGCTTCACAGGCTGAAAATGCTAGTATGAGAATGGGTATTAGGGAGGGGGATGTTGTTTGGGTTTGGATGGGCCACATGGATAGGGCAATGTATATGGATAGTATTATACTTTCTAAGCATAGTAGGGCGGAAATTAGGTGTATTCGGTGAAAGGCTAGTCCTAGGCTGCTTAGGGCGAAGGCAGAGTAGAAGCTTAAATGTAGAAAGGTCATTGAGAAAGTCACAGAGTGGGACTGTGGTTTGTTGAGCCGAAATCAACTGTCTTAATTAGACTAACTTTCTGTAGTTATTCTGCTCATTCTAAGCCCCCTTGTATCCATTCATAGATTAATCCGAATGCGAGGAGGAGAATAATGGCGAAGGTTCAGGTTAAAGTATTGAGGGGGGAGAGAAGTTGAGTAGCTCATGGGAGGGGTAGTAAGAGGGCGATTTCTAGGTCGAACAAGAGAAATAAGATTGCGACAAGAAAGAATCGGATTGAAAAAGGGAGACGGGCTGAGCCCAGTGGGTCAAAGCCACATTCATATGGGGATAGTTTTTCTGAATCTGGATTTATTTGAGCCAGTCAAAGGTTTAATGAAGTTAGGATAATACATAGTGATAGAGAGGTTGTAAATATAAAGAGGATTATGTTAATTGCCTTTCTCTGGTTTTGATCCAGATTTTAGAGATTGGAAGTCAATTGTAATTAATATACTAGAAAGGCAGGATCCTCATCAGTAGATTGTTATATAGAGGAATAGTCAGATAATATCAACAAAATGTCAGTATCAAGCCGCTGCTTCAAAGCCAAAGTGGTGGTTGGGTGTGAAATGGAATTTGATGAGACGGAAAAGGCAAATTAAGAGAAAGGATGACCCAATGATTACGTGAAGGCCATGGAATCCTGTGGCTACAAAGAAGGTGGATCCATAGATTCCATCAGCAATTGAGAATGGCGCTTCATAATATTCTATTGCTTGAAGTGCTGTAAAGTAGAATCCTAACAGGACAGTTATGAGTAGGGCCTGAGTAGCTTGATTTCGGTTACCTTCTGTAATGCTATGATGAGCTCATGTAACGGTAACTCCTGAAGCTAAAAGGATGGCAGTGTTTAGTAGAGGTACTTCTATTGGATTGAGGGGTTTGATTCCCATAGGGGGTCATTGCCCTCCGAGTTCTGGGGTGGGGACTAAGCTAGAGTGAAAGAATGCTCAGAAGAATCCTAGAAAGAAGAAGGCTTCGGAGGTAATGAATAGAATTATTCCGTAGCGTAAGCCTTTTTGGACTGTTAGAGTATGGTGACCTTGGAATGTGCTTTCTCGTACGATATCACGCCATCATTGAATTATTACTAAAATTATGGAAAGCAGGCCTAGGAGTAAGAGTTGCATGGAATTGTGATGGAATCATATGGCCAATCCGGAGGTAGTAAGGAGAGCGGCCGCAGCTCCGAAAATGGGTCAGGGGCTTGGGTCTACTATATGGAAGGAGTGGGCTTGGTGTGTCATTAAAGGTTAAATGTTTTCTTGTAAGTAAAGGCTTAGTAGTAGTACAAAGACATAGGCTTGGATTATTGCTACGGCTACTTCTAAAATTGTTAGGAGAAGGAGAATAGCTGTGGTTAAGAGGGATACTGCAGGTATAATGGGAAGGAGGACAGCAGTGGCTGTAGAAATGAGTTGGATAAGTAGATGTCCTGCTGTGAGGTTGGCTGTAAGGCGGACTCCTAAGGCAAGTGGACGAATGAGAAGGCTTGTTGTTTCGATTATGATAAGGGCAGGGATTAGGGGTGTTGGGGTACCTTCTGGCAAGAGGTGTCCTAGGGAAGCTGAGGGTTGGTTTCGTAGGCCTGTTAATAGTGTAGCAAGTCATAGGGGGAAGGCAAGGGCTAGGTTTATTGATAGTTGAGTAGTAGGTGTGAATGTGTAGGGTAAAAGGCCTAATAGGTTGATTATTAATAGTATGATTATGAGTGATGATAAGATTAGGGCTCATTTGTGGCCTTTTTTGTTTAATGGGGTTATCAGTTGTTTTGTAATTAGGTGGAAGAATCAGAGTTGAAGCGTTGAAAGACGATTTGTAACTCATCGGTTGCCAGGGGAGGGAAGCAAGAGAGTTGGGAACAATAGAGAGATCAGAATAAGGGGGATTCCTAGAAGTGTTGGGCTTATAAATTGGTCGAAGAAGCTTAGGTTCATGGTCAGTCTCAAGGGTAAGTTTTTATAGTGGATAATGTTTTGTTGGATGGCGAGTTGGTTGGAGTAAATAATAAAAGTTTAGGTTGAAGGATGAGGGAAAAAGTGAGTCATGAAGTAAGTATAATAAAGAGTCAGGGCGCTGGGTTTAGCTGAGGCATGTCATTAAGGAGGATGGGTAGTCCTCTTTCTCTAGCTTAAAAGGCTAGTGCTGGTTCATAGCTTCTTAATGATTAGGATGTTAGAAGTGAAGATCAGTTTTCGAAGTCTGTTAGAGGAGCTGATTCCACTACAATGGGTATGAAGCTGTGATTGGCTCCACAGATTTCTGAGCATTGGCCGTAGAAGATTCCAGGGCGGGTTGTGATGAAGGAAGTTTGATTTAGTCGTCCTGGAATTGCATCGGTTTTTACACCAAGGCTGGGCACGGCTCATGAGTGGAGGACATCATCAGCTGTGACGATAACTCGGATTGGGGATTCTATTGGGATAACAATGCGGTTATCAACTTCTAGGAGGCGGAAGTGACCAAGTGGTAGGTCTGTGGTTGGTAACATGTAAGAGTCAAAGGATAAATCTTTGAAGTCTGTGTATTCATAGGATCAATATCATTGATGACCAATGGCTTTAAGGGTAAGGTCGGGTTCGTCGATTTCGTCTATTATGTAGAGGATTTGAAGGGATGGGAGGGCTAGTATAATTAGGACGATGGCAGGTAGAATTGTTCAGACAAGTTCTACTTCTTGTGCGTCGACGGTGTTAGAGGATAGTTTTTCTATGAGTATAAGAGCTAGGAGGTATAGAACTAGGCTACAGATGGCTAGAGCAACTATTAGGGCATGATCATGAAATTCGATGAGTTCTTCTATAATAGGGGATGAAGCGTCTTGAAAACCAAGTTGAGAGTGGTTGGCCATAATGTGGAAGGTGGGATGTACTGGGTTTTCACCTGTGATTTAGTCTTGACAAGACTATGTAATTATTTTACTAACAACCCATAAGAAAGAAGCATGAGTGGTTAGATGCGGTTGGCTTGAAACCAGCTTATGAGGGTTCGATTCCTTCCTTTCTTGTACTTGAACAAAAGCTGGTTCTTCGAAGGTGTGGTAAGGGGGAGGGCAGCCGTGAATTCATTCGATGTTTGTGGAAGTAAGTTCTGGTTGTAATACTTTTCGTTTGGATGCGAAGGCTTCTCAGATAATAAATATCAGTATAATTACGGCTATCATGGAGATAAGGGAGCCAATGGAGGATAGGGAATTCCATAAGGTATAAGCATCTGGATAGTCTGAGTATCGACGTGGTATACCAGCTAAACCTAGGAAATGTTGTGGGAAGAATGTTAGGTTAACCCCAAAGAATATTACCCCGAAGTGGGCTTTAGCTCACGTAGGATGGAGGGTGTAACCAGTAAATAGTGGGAATCAATGTGTGAAGCCAGCTAAGATGGCGAATACTGCTCCCATAGACAGTACGTAGTGGAAGTGTGCAACTACGTAGTAGGTATCGTGTAAGGCAATATCTAGGGAGGAGTTAGCAAGAACGATACCTGTTAGTCCACCAATGGTGAAGAGGAAAATGAAGCCTAGGGCTCATAGTATGGGTGGGTCTCATTTAATTGTCCCACCATGTAGGGTGGCTAGTCAACTGAAAACTTTAATGCCAGTAGGAATTGCAATAATTATGGTAGCAGATGTAAAGTATGCTCGGGTATCTACGTCCATTCCAACTGTGAATATGTGGTGGGCTCATACGATGAAGCCTAGGAAACCAATAGATAATATGGCTCAGACTATGCCTATGTAGCCGAAGGGTTCTTTTTTACCAGCGTAGTAGGCTACGACGTGGGAGATAATTCCGAATCCTGGCAGAATAAGGATGTAGACTTCTGGGTGTCCAAAAAATCAAAATAAGTGTTGATATAAAATTGGGTCTCCACCTCCTGCGGGGTCGAAGAATGTAGTGTTTAGGTTTCGATCTGTTAGAAGTATTGTAATGCCAGCAGCTAGAACTGGTAGGGAGAGGAGAAGTAGTACTGCGGTGATTAGGACGGATCAAACAAATAGGGGGGTTTGGTATTGTGAAAGAGCAGGTGGTTTTATGTTAATTGCTGTAGTAATAAAGTTGATTGCTCCGAGGATAGAGGAGACACCTGCTAGGTGAAGGGAGAAAATGGCGAGGTCTACTGATGCACCAGCGTGGGCTAGGTTTCCAGCTAGGGGTGGGTATACTGTTCATCCTGTCCCGGCCCCAGCTTCAACTGTGGAAGATGCTAAAAGTAGTAAGAAGGATGGGGGAAGAAGTCAGAAGCTTATATTATTTATTCGTGGGAATGCCATGTCGGGGGCGCCAATTATTAATGGGACTAGTCAGTTACCAAACCCTCCAATTATAATAGGTATTACTATAAAGAAAATTATAACAAATGCATGTGCGGTGACGATTACATTATAGATTTGGTCATCGCCTAAAAGGGTTCCTGGTTGTCCTAGTTCTGCTCGAATGAGGAGACTTAGGGCTGTACCAATTATACCAGCTCATGCACCGAAAATAAGGTAAAGTGTGCCGATGTCTTTGTGATTGGTAGAGAATAGTCAACGGTTGATAAAAGTCATAGGTAAGATGGCTGAGTGTTGAAGCGTTAGGCTGTAGTCCTTTTTACAGAGGTTTGATTCCTCTTCTTATCGATTCTGTAGTGAAGTTCATGTTGAGTTGCAAGCTCATTGATGTGTATCAAATATACACCAGGATCTAGTAGGCAGAAGCCTGTTGGATAGGGCATTTAGCTGTTAACTAAAGTTTTATGGGATCGAGGCCCATCTGTCTAGAAAGAGATTCTAGCTTAATTAAAGCGCTTGAGTTGCATTCAGGAAATACAGGTTAATATCCTGTGAATTTTAGCAGAAACTAAGGAGAGCTGGTCCTTGTTTAAGGCTTTGAAGGCCTTCGGTTTAAGTAACCTAAGTTTCTAGGAAATAGTAAGTACTATGGGGGATAATGGTAGGAGTATGATTGACAGAGAAGTAAAGATTGTAGTTAAGGGATTAGTTGGTTTGTTAGTCTGTCATTGTTTTATGTAGTTGGTGAAGTTTGGGGGTAGTGTGATAGTTGCACAGTAGGCTAGACGTAGGTAGAAGAAAAGTCCGAGTAAAGAGAGTAGAGAAATGGCTGTGGCTGTTGCAGTTAGTTCTTGCTTAGTGAGTTCTTGAATAATTAATCATTTGGGTAGAAATCCTGTTAGGGGAGGGAGGCCTGCGAGGGAGAGGAGAGTGAGCATGAAAATTGTAGTTAATGGGGGAATTTTGGTTCATGTGGTTATTACAGTGGATAATTTTAGGGTATTGGTTGTGTTGAGAATAAGGAAGATAGCGGAAGTTGTTATGGTATAGAGATAAAAGGTAATTAAAGTTAGATTGGGGTCATAGTTGAGAATAATAGTTATTCATCCAAGGTGGGCGATGGATGAAAAGGCTAAGACTTTGCGAGTTTGAGTTTGATTTAACCCTATTCAGCCTCCTAGGGCTGCGGAGGCGATAGCTATTGAAGTTAGGAGGGTTGAGTTAAGTGATGGGGATGTTAAGTAGAATAGGGTAATTGGTGGAAATTTTATAATTGTAGCTAGTAGGAGGCATGTTGTTATGGTTGAGCCTTGAAGGACTTCTGGAAATCAGAAATGGAATGGGACTAAGCCTAGTTTGATTGAAATTGCAACTGTTGATAGTATGCATGATATAGGGTGGGTTAGTTGGGTGATGTCTCATTGACCAGAAAATCATGCGTTGATCATGCTAGCAAATAGGAGTAGTGTGGATGCGGTTGCTTGGGTCAGAAAGTATTTAGTAGAAGCTTCAATGGCTCGTGGATGGTGGGTTTTAGAGATTAAGGGAAGGATAGCTAAAGTGTTAATCTCTAAGCCAATTCATGCTGTTATTCAGTGGTTGCTTGAAATTGTGATGGAGGTTCCCAAGAGTAAGCTTGCTGTAGAGATTAATTTAGCTTGAGGATTCATTAGTAAGGGAAGGAGTTAAACCATCATTTTCGGGGTATGGGCCCGATAGCTTAATTAGCTGACCTTACTAGAAAATAATATAGAGGGAGTATAGAGGATTTTGATTCCTTTAGTGTAGGTTCGATTCCTACTTTTCTAAGTTTAGGAAATGAGAGGGTTGGTATACCTCTATGTTTACTTTATCATAGTAACCCTTTTGGATTCAGGCACATTTCCTTGGTTATCTTAGGTAGGGAGGTAGGCCTGCATATGAGATAGGGAGGCTAGTATGTCATAGGCATAAGGCTAGTGTTAGGGGTAGGAAGTTTTTTCAGAGTAAATGTATGAGTTGATCATAGCGGAATCGAGGGTAAGAGGCGCGGATTCATAAGAAGCCTGCGGACAGGAGGAGGGTTTTTGTAGCTAGAGTTAGAGGGAAGAATTCTTGAGGGAGATTGAGTGAGCTGGGGTTCAGGAATAGAATGGTTGTGAGTGCATTTATTAGTATAATATTAGCATATTCAGCTAGGAAGAATAAGGCAAATGGACCTGCAGCATATTCTACATTAAACCCTGAGACTAGTTCAGATTCTCCTTCTGTTAGGTCAAATGGGGCGCGGTTTGTTTCAGCAAGTGAGGAAATATATCATATTATTGCTAGAGGTCAGGAGGAGAAAATGAGGTAAAGAGGTTCTTGTGTAATAGCAAGGGTGTTAAGGGTATAATTACCACTTAGAATAATTACAGATAGGAGAATAATGGCTAGGGTAACCTCATAGGAAATGGTTTGTGCGACTGCTCGGAGGGCGCCAATCAGAGCATATTTTGAATTAGAGGCCCACCCTGATCATAGAATTGAGTAAACTGCTAAGCTGGAGAGGGCCAGGAGGAAAAGTATACCTAGGTTTAGGTCAGTGAGGGGAAATGGTAGGGGGAGAGGCAGTCAGATTGTAATTGCTAAGAGAAGGGCTAGGATAGGGGTAGCTATAAATAGGTAAGGGGATGAAGTTGATGGACGGATTGGTTCTTTAATGAACAGTTTTACTCCATCTGCTATAGGTTGTAATAGGCCAAATGGTCCTACAATGTTAGGTCCTTTTCGGGCTTGTATATAACTTAGAACTTTGCGTTCAACCAGGGTTAGGAATGCTACGGCGATGAGGATGGATAAAGCATAGGATAGTGATATAATGAGGTAAATCAGGACTAAGTGAGTTGCCATATGTTTTATGTGGAGCTAGGGAGAGGATTTGAACCTCTGGGTAAAGGGCTTAAGCCTTCTGCATTTGCCAAGCTCTGCCACGCTAGCGGTCCTTTTCTAGGAAGGGGTTATGGTAGGGCTCTTGGTAATTTAGTTGGGTTCATTACTGGGTGCGAAGGCGTGCCTGTAGCATAGGCCTTACTTCTTCGGTCCTTTCGTACTAGAAGGAGTTATTACATAGATAGAAACCGACCTGGATTGCTCCGGTCTGAACTCAGATCACGTAGGACTGTTAATCGTTGAACAAACGAACCCTTGGTAGCGGTTGCACCACTAGGATGTCCTGATCCAACATCGAGGTCGTAAACCTCCTTGTCGATGTGGGCTCTTGAAGGAGATTGCGCTGTTATCCCTGGGGTAGCTAGGTTCATTAATCAATAATATTGGGTCTGGCTACTATTAGCACGTTGATGAGTTGTTCTTGGTCAAGATGGGTTATCCGGTTTTTGGAGGTTAAGTTTATCTCCAAGGTCGCCCCAACCAAAAAATGCGTACCAGTAAAATCCGAGGGAGTGGGTCCTGTGGAGGAAAATTGTTGGTGGGGATGGTAGCAGGTTTTAAAGTTCCACAGGGTCTTCTTGTCTTATGAAGTTATTCCTGCTTTTGCACAGGAAGATCAATTTCACTGATTATCCGTAGGAGACAGTTAAGACCTCGTTAAGCCATTCATACAAGTCCCGATTTATGGGACAATTGATTGCGCTACCTTTGCACGGTTAGGATACCGCGGCCGTTGAACTTATTGTCACTGGGCAGGCTTCACCTTTAATACTTGACTTAGCTAAAGGCTATGTTTTTGGTAAACAGTCGGGCCTTGGTTTTGCCTAGTTCCTTTTACAGATTTAAATCGTCTTTGAGAGGCACTCCGTAGGTGGGTTAACAAGGTTTTAGATATAGGATCTTGTTAGGGTTAGAAAATATCCTGTAGTTTGTTAATAATGTTATAATGTAAGTTTGTGCCGTAGAGGGGGGGGTCCCTAGTTACTTATTTTAGCATTAATTCTCTTATTTATCATAAGTTAGCCTATTAAGGAAGAGGGAGTCATAGGAAGATTAGGATTTTTAGGTACAGAGCTTTGACGCACTCTTTAATGGTGGCTGCTTGAAGGCCCACAGTTGAGGAACAATTTAATTTATCCGCTGGAAGAGAGTGTGCTCTTTTTTAAAGGAGCTGTACCTCCTTTAAATAACCCTTAATTCATTTCATGTGGGTTGAATATAGTCCTGGGGGGGTGAATTAAGAGAGAACTAAGGTTCGTTTCATAGGCAACCAGCTATCACCCAGCTCGATTGGCTTTTCACCACTACTAACGAGTCATCCCACTCTTTTGCAACAGAGACGGGTTTGCTCAGTAAATAGCTGCTCGTAAGTAGCTCGCTTGGGTTTCGGGGCGGCAAGCTTAAATTGGCATTTTGCTTGGGAAGTTCTTGCTAAATCATGATGCAAAAGGTACAAGGATTGGTCTTTGCTATTTAGCGCTTGGCTTGTCATTGTTATTTCATTTTTCCCTTACGGTACATGGTCTCTATCGCGTCTTGAGTTCACCTTTCTATCGCCTATACTAGGTTAAGTGAGAGAATGCTTTGATTTAGTGGGTGGCATGGTTTAGTTCATATGTAATTTGGTAGCAGAGCTAGAGTTAGGCTTCAAGACGATCTGGTGAGGAGCAGATATCTTTCAGGTGTAAGCTGAATGCTTTTTTTATAGCTACGTCTTGGTAAACTAAGTGCACCTTCCGGTACACTTACCTTGTTACGACTTGCCTCATCTTTAGCTTGAGAGCCTATTATGAATAAGATTGGTTGTAGCTTGTGAGGAGGGTGACGGGCGGTATGTACGTGCTTCAGAGCCAACTTAAAGGGGGCATTATTATCCTGCTTTACTGCTAAATCCGCCTTTTGGGAGTGGTTTCACGCTCCCTGTCGTGGGAAGGGGTTTTCTATGCTAGAAAATGTAGCCCATTTCTACCACCCCATGAGCTATACCTTGACCTGTCTTATTAGCGGGTGGGGTTGCTATTGTGCTCACTGTTGAACCCTCAGTTTAGGGGTGAGCTGACGACGGCGGTATATAGGCTGATTTGGCTAGGGATGGTTGGGTGTATCGTGGGTTATCGATTATAGAACAGGCTCCTCTAGGTGGGTTTGGAGCACCGCCAAGTCCTTAGAGTTTTAAGCGTTTGTGCTCGTAGTTCTCAGGCGGATGCTTAAGTGGTGAAAGCATCGGGATTTAGGGCCAGGCATAGTGGGGTATCTAATCCCAGTTTGTGTCCTGGCTTTCGTGGGGTTTTGTTGATCATGGGACTAAGATCGTTTTTATGGGAGTATTAAATGCATCTTATGCTTATAACAGCTTGGTTGCATGTCAGTCTTAGTTGAAGTGATAGTGAAAAGCCACTCTTTACGCCGTATAAAGTTAATTTGGGTTTCTTGTGTGACCGCGGTGGCTGGCACAAGATTTACCAACCCTGATAAGTTGCTTTAACTAAGTCAAGTTTACACTTATTGCTTAATATTAATTACTGCTGAGTACCCTTGGGGGTGTGGCGATGCAAGGCGTTTTGGGCTGCAATTGGGGAAGTGTGCCTGATGCCTGCTCCTACTGTCTTTTTAAGGTATTGAGGGCATTTTCACTGGGGCGCGGATACTTGCATGTATATATTTGGCAAGAACTAACTGTAAGGTTAGGACTAAGTCTTTTTTGTCCTTGGGTATGTGTAATAGCCGTCTTAACATCTTCAGTGTTATGCTTTATTGTAAGCTACAAGAACTAGGATTGTTTTTGGGTCAAGTGGTTATTATTAGGGTTTATGTTTTAGTTATGGAGGTAGTTGATGTTGATTTAGGATTGGTTCGGTTAGTGGGTTTTAGGTGGTTGGGGAAATAGTTTGGTGGATAACAAAAATGTGTTGGTTGAGCAATTGGAAGTGTAGAAGGAGGTTTGATTGTTGGATTGAATAAGTAGGTTTAGTTAAGATTATGTGTTCTTGTAGTTGAAATTACAACGGTGGTTTTTCAGGCCAAAGGTCTTGGGTAGAAGCCAAGCAGGAATTGTTATGACGTATTTTATACTTTTTTTAAGTGTTAGTTTTATTTTGGGGGGGTTGGCAGTGGCTTCTAATCCTTCTCCTTATTATGCAGTGGTTGGGTTGGTGTTAGCGTCTGTTGTAGGGTGTGGATGGTTAATGAGTTTGGGGGTGTCTTTTGTGTCATTGGTGTTATTTTTAGTATATTTGGGTGGGATGTTAGTGGTTTTTGTGTATTCGGTTTCATTAGCAGCGGATCCGTATCCTGAAGCTTGAGGGGACTGGCGGGTTGTGGGGTATGGGGTTGGGTTAGTTTTAGCGCTGGGGGGAGGGGTGTTTGTTATGGGGTTATCAGGGTTACGGTGATTGGGGTTGGATACGGTGGATAGTGGGGGTGTTTTGCCAGTTCGGCTAGATTTTGAGGGTGCGGCTATGTTTTATTCTTGGGGGGTGGGGCAATTTTTAGTTGCAGGTTGGGGCTTGTTGTTGACGTTGTTTGTTGTGCTAGAGCTTGTGCGAGGATTATCTCGGGGGGCAATTCGGGCGGTTTAAGGGGGCAAATTCAGAAAATAGTTTAATGAAAATACCAGCTTTGGGAGTTGGTGATAAGGGTTTGATTCCTTTTTTTCTGAGGGGTAAGGGGATAAGATTTGGGGTTAATTATTAGAGGAGTGTAGGAAAAAAGTGTTAATTGGGGTGGTGGGGTTGGAAGGGGAAAGAAAATAGTTAAGGTTGCCAATTAGGCGGGGAAATGGGTAGAAGGTAGTGGGGTGAGTTTAAGTGTAAACGAATGAATAAACAAACAAATGATGAAAGGAAAAAATGGGGTGAGTTTAAGTGTAAACGAATGAATAAACAAACAAATGATGAAAGGAAAAAATGGGGTGAGTTTAAGTGTAAACGAATGAATAAACAAACAAATGATGAAAGGAAAAAATGGGGTGAGTTTAAGTGTAAACGAATGAATAAACAAACAAATGATGAAAGGAAAAAATGGGGTGAGTTTAAGTGTAAACGAATGAATAAACAAACAAATGATGAAAGGAAAAAATGGGGTGAGTTTAAGTGTAAACGAATGAATAAACAAACAAATGATGAAAGGAAAAAATGGGGTGTAACAAGTTGGATAAAAAATTTTTACAAATTGATGATGCAAATTTTATTGATTGGGAAATTAGGGAAATGGAATGTTTGTAAAATAAAAAATTTTTGTTAAAAAATTTTTTAACGAAAATTAGTGATGAATAAGGGAAAAGTCCCTAGATCATTGCAAAAATGACAAAATTTTTTGTGATTTTTTGTGATTTTTTGTGAAATTTTCAAGAAAAAATATGTCTGGCGTGCATTAATTAAACTGCAACTTGATGAGAGACGTAATTGAGAAACCAAGCCAACAGCACCTGACGGTGAATCAGTGCAACAGTATGAGACCGAGAAGCATCCTGCCTACCATATCATTAATTTACCCGCGAAAGTGAGAAAACCGCTCGCCGACCACAAGGGGTACATGTCAACCATATATGGGAGCCCCCTGGCGGAGCACTCTGAAGGGCTTATTGAGATCTACCCCAAAAAAAAAACCAAAAGTATAGAAAAGGGAAAATGCCGCGATCACGAGGTCCAAATTGGCCAAGCATCCCCAACCATTAGTAACGGAGCGCAAGTTTAGGAAAATTAAGCAAGTTATGGCCCTGACCGAGGAACCAGAGGCGACAAAGAGCAATTTATGAGAGCGGGTGTAGGGTGGTAGATGAAAGAACGCACCTGAAGCTGGGCATGATAAACATTACTAACGCCGGGTTGCTGGTTTCTCGTGAGAGGTACGATTAATAAATAACCCAGCGCCTCTTGGTCAGTACATAGAGCAAGGTTAAGTGGTGAGAGGTCCTTGAACGGTGGATTCTGGGTCTTTGGAGGTTCCTCGTGTTGTGAAGGTTTTTATGCGAAAGTTAGCGGTGTTAGGTTTTAGTCCGATTAGCGGGATTGTTCCTAGAACATGACATGTTATGAGGTTGTATGGGAATGTGCCTAGATCTGTCTATGGCCGGTTTTGGATGGTATGGGAGAAGATGTGAAGATTTGGTTGGTTTTACAATAATGGTATGCCTGAGTTTCCTGCATGGATTTTATGTCTAATGTGGTGGAGAATGCGATGCAAAGTAATACATACCATAGCGTATGGGGTGGAGGGGGGGCCCCCCATGTACGTATTAATTGGGAAATTTGAGGAACTTGAATATTTTTTTGGGAACTTGAATTTTTTTGGACAACTCTAAGAAGGGGGTGATCTTCAATCTTTGGTTTACAAGACCAATGTTTTTTATAAACTATTAGAGTAGTTAGAGATTAAGTATCTTGTTTTCTAGAAGGCTGATAGTGGGGAATAGGATAAGGATGATAGTAAAGTAGGTAGCTGATGCAAGTTGCCCAATGATGATAAATGGATGTTCAACTGGTTGACTACCGATTCATGTAAGGATCAAAAGGTTAGTAACTAGGATTCAAAATAGGAGTTGGGAGATGGGTCGGAAGGTTATTGTTCGTTGCTTTGACATGTGGAGGAATGGGGCTAAAAATAGAATTAGGACGGAGGCAGCGAGAGCTAGGACTCCTCCTAATTTGTTAGGGATTGATCGTAGAATAGCATATGCAAATAGGAAGTATCATTCAGGTTTAATATGAGGAGGTGTAACTAATGGATTTGCAGGTGTAAAATTTTCTGGGTCTCCTAAAAGGTTAGGTGAGAATATAGCAAGTGTTATTAGTGGGATGAGGAGGAATAGAAGGCCTAACACGTCTTTCATTGAGAAGTAAGGGTGAAATGGGATTTTATCACAGTCTGAATGAATGCCTAGGGGGTTGTTTGAGCCTGTTTCATGTAGGAAGGTTAGGTGAATGAAAGTGAGACCTGCAATCAAGAATGGGAGAAGGAAGTGAAGGGCGAAGAATCGGGTGAGCGTAGGGTTATCAACTGAGAACCCTCCTCAGGCTCATTCTACAAGTGTTTGGCCAATATAGGGGATAGCTGAGAATAAGTTAGTAATTACTGTGGCGCCTCAGAATGATATTTGGCCTCATGGGAGAACATATCCTACGAAAGCAGTTGCTATTAAAGTTAGGAGGAGAACAACTCCTGTGTTTCAGGTTTCTTTATATAGGTAGGAACCATAGTAGAATCCTCGTCCAATGTGTAGGTAGATGCACATGAAGAAGAAGGAGGCACCGTTTGCGTGGAGGTTTCGGATCAGTCAACCGAATTGGACATTTCGACATGTATGAGCAACGGATGTGAATGCTAGAGTGATATCTGCTGTATAGTGCATTGCCAGTAAAAGGCCAGTGGTAATTTGAATTATTAGGCAGATGCCTAGGAGAGATCCGAAATTTCATCAAGCGGAAATGTTTGATGGTGTTGGGAGATCAATTAAGGAGTTATTGATTATTTTTAGAAGAGGATGATGTTTTCGTAGGTTGGGGGTCATTAATTTTTAGTTCTGTGTAAGTGAGATAATAATTAAGATAGACAGAGCGAAGGTTCCTAGGTAGGTTTTGATTAATCCGGAGTGGAAAGTAGTTAGGGTTTTAGATGTTTTGAGTTGAAGGATTGCTAGTCCTTCTGGGCCAATTTTTTTATATCAGGATAGGTCGATTAGGTGGGATGCAATGTTTTGGCCGTTGCTTAGGAGGTTGGTGGAGCTGAGGCGGTGTATGAGGGGATTAAAGTATCCTAGAGTGTTGGAGAAGTTTATAGTCATATTTTGCTTAGGAAGGGTGAGTGAATGCGTGAGTTTTGATAGTTCCAGTGCTAGAATAATACCTAATGTTGTGATAATGATGGCTGTGGTTTTTGTAAGAAGAGGCATAGTTATAGGAGGGGTTTTTGTGGGAGAAATATAAGAGGTGATTAGTAATCCAGCCATGATACTTCCGAGAGCAAGACGGGTGATTGGGTTTGTGACTGCTGGGTTGTTTTCATTAATGGGGGTAATAGAAGGAATTCGGGTGTAGTCGGTTTGTACTAGTAGGGTTATACGCAGGCTATAAGTTGCAGTAAATGATGTGGCTACAAGTGTTAGAAGGAGCGCTCAGGTGTTTAAGTAGGAGGTGTTGAGGCTTTCGATGATGAGGTCTTTTGAGTAGAACCCTGCTAGAAATGGGGTTCCTATGAGAGCTAGGTTTCCGATTGTCAGACATGAAGTGGTTGTAGGGAGTAATTTTTGTAGACCTCCTATTTTTCGGATGTCTTGTTCACCGTTGAGGCTATGGATGATAGATCCAGAGCAGAGGAAGAGTATGGCTTTGAAGAATGCGTGGGTGGAAATATGTAGAAAGGCTAGTTGGGGTAGGTTTAAGCCAATAGTAACTATTATTAGGCCTAATTGGCTGGATGTAGAGAAAGCAATAATTTTTTTGATGTCGTTTTGGGTAAGAGCGCATGTAGCGGCAAATAGTGTGGATAGGGCACCTATACAGAGGCACGCAGTTAGAGCGATTTGATTACTACATAATATGTGGTGAGTGCGAATTAATAGAAAGATTCCGGCAACTACTATTGTACTGGAATGGAGTAGAGCGGATACAGGAGTTGGTCCTTCTATAGCGGCTGGGAGTCACGGGTGGAGGCCGAATTGGGCGGATTTACCTGTGGCTGCTAAAATGAGTCCTATAAGAGGAAGTAAGGGTATTTGGTTTGGGTAAGATGGTTGTTGAATTTCTCATGTATTGATTGAAGAGGCTAATCATGCTATGCAGAGGATCAGTCCGATATCTCCGATACGATTATAAAGTACGGCTTGGAGTGCGGCGGTGTTAGCTTCTGCTCGGCCGTATCATCATCCGATTAGGAGGAAGGATATAATTCCAACTCCTTCTCAGCCAATAAATAGGAGGAATATGTTGTTGGCGATAATTAAGATTAGCATAGCAATGAGGAAAATTAAGAGGTAGAGAGAGAATTTTGTGGCATGAGGTTCTGAGGCTATGTACCATGTTGCGAATTGTAGAATAGATCATGTTACGAATAGAGCAATGGGGAAGAATATTAAGGAGTATTGGTCTATTTTAAGGTTAAAAGGGATTTTGAAGTTTGTAATGAATTTTCACTCTCAATAGAAGGTAGTGTTTTCCATATTAGAATAGATAGAGAGGATTATGGGAATTAAACTGGTCATGAAGGAAGTTTTGACAGTATATATAATGGTGGTTGGGGAGTTTTGATAGTTCTTGGATAGAAGGGGAAGAAGAATAGGAGTAGAAAGAATGGCCAAGGTTAGGAATATGGAGGTGTTGAGAATTAATGGAAAGTCCATTACTTTTACTTGGACTTGCACCAAGATGAATGGCTCCTAAGACCAGTGGATTA
>NW_026990964.1:0-12500 GCF_036250125.1 Pseudopipra pipra
AGTCATCCCACCCCATCCCAATCCTGTCAATCCCAAACCCAATCCCATCCCACCCATCCCATCCTCAAACCATCTTCAAACCATCCCATCCCACCCCGATCCCATTATCCCATATCCCATATCCCATTATCCCATATCCCATATCCCATATCCCATATCCCATATCCCATATCCCATATCCCATATCCCATATCCCATTATCCCAATCCCATATCCCATATCCCATATCCCATTATCCCATATCCCATATCCCATTATCCCATATCCCATATCCCATATCCCATATCCCATTATCCCATATCCCATATCCCATATCCCATATCCCATTATCCCATATCCCCTATCCCATATCCCATATCCCATATCCCATATCCCATATCCCATTATCCCCTATCCCACATCCCATATCCCATATCCCATATCCCATTATCCCCTATCCCACATCCCATATCCCCTATCCCATATCCCATTATCCCCTATCCCATATCCCATATCCCATATCCCATTATCCCATATCCCATATCCCATATCCCATATCCCATATCCCCTATCCCATATCCCATTATCCCATTATCCCATTATCCCATATCCCATATCCCCTATCCCATATCCCATTATCCCCTATCCCACATCCCATATCCCATATCCCATTATCCCATATCCCATATCCCATATCCCATATCCCATATCCCCTATCCCATATCCCATTATCCCATTATCCCATTATCCCATATCCCATATCCCATATCCCATTATCCCATATCCCATATCCCCTATCCCATTATCCCATATCCCATTATCCCATTATCCCATTATCCCATTATCCCATATCCCATTATCCCATTATCCCATATCCCATTATCCCATATCCCATTATCCCATTATCCCATTATCCCATTATCCCATTATCCCCTATCCCATATCCCATATCCCATATCCCATTATCCCATTATCCCATATCCCATATCCCATATCCCATTATCCCATATCCCATTATTATCCCATATCCCAATCCCGTTATTCCAGCACCGCCGGGCTCTGTCCGTGTCCCTCTCCCGGAATTCCCGGATGGTTCCGGACGTTCCGGGCTCTGTCCCATTATCCCATATCCCAATCCCACTATTCCAGCACCGCCGGGCTCTGTCCGTGTCCCTCTCCCGGAATTCCCGGATGGTTCCGGACGTTCCGGGCTCTGTCCCATTATCCCATATCCCAATCCCGTTATTCCAGCACCGCCGGGCTCTGTCCGTGTCCCTCTCCCGGAATTCCCGGATGGTTCCGGACGTTCCGGGCTCTGCTCCCGGGATTCGCTGCCCCCCCCCGGCCGGGGGGCCCCCAACATTCCCCCGGGAACAGGGATGGACACGGGCACCCACAGGGTAAGGGGGGGGCACTGGGGGCACTGGGAGGGACTGGGAGGGACTGGGGGCACTGGGAGGGACTGGGGGCACTGGGATGGAGCACTGGGAGGGACTGGGAGCACTGGGAGGGACTGGGAGGGACTGGGGTCACTGGGAGGGACTGGGGGCACTGGGATGGAGCACTGGGAGGGACTGGGGGCACTGGGAGGGACTGGGGGCACTGGGATGGAGCACTGGGAGGGACTGGGAGGGACTGGGGGCACTGGGAGGGACTGGGGGCACTGGGATGGGGCACTGGGAGGGACTGGGGCACTGGGATGGGGCACTGGGGGCACTGGGAGGGACTGGGAGGGACTGGGGGCACTGGGAGGGACTGGGGGCACTGGGATGGAGCACTGGGAGGGACTGGGGCACTGGGAGGGACTGGGAGGGACTGGGGTCACTGGGAGGGACTGGGGGCACTGGGATGGAGCACTGGGAGGGACTGGGAGGGACTGGGGGCACTGGGAGGGACTGGGGGCACTGGGATGGGGCACTGGGAGGGACTGGGGCACTGGGATGGGCACTGGGGGCACTGGGAGGGACTGGGAGGGACTGGGGGCACTGGGATGGGGCACTGGGAGGGACTAGGGGCACTGGGATGGGGCACTGGGGGCACTGGGAGGGACTGGGAGGGACTGGGGGCACTGGGAGGGACTGGGGGCACTGGGATGGGGCACTGGGAGGGACTGGGAGCACTGGGATGGGGCACTGGGAGGGACTGGGGGTACTGGGAGGGACTGGGGACACTGGGGGCACTGGGAGGGACTGGGGGCACTGGGGGCACTGGGAGGGACTGGGAGGGACTGGGGGCACTGGGATGGGGCACTGGGAGGGACTGGGGGCACTGGGATGGGGCACTGGGGGCACTGGGGGCACTGGGATGGGGCACTGGGGGGCACTGGGAGGGACTGGGGGCACTGGGGGCACTGGGAGGGGACTGGGGGGCACTGGGATGGAGCACTGGGAGGGACTGGGGGTACTGGGGGAATGGGAGCACTGGGATGGGGGACTGGGGGGACTGGGAGGGACTGGGGGCACTGGGAGGGACTGGGGGGACTGGGGGACTGGGAATGGGGGGAACGGGAGCACTGGGATGGGGGACTGGGGGCACTGGGAGGGACTGGGGGCACTGGGATGGAGCACTGGGAGGGACTGGGGGGACTGGGGGGACTGGGGAATGGGGGGAATGGGAGCACTGGATGGGGGACTGGGGGCACTGGGAGGGACTGGGGGCACTGGGATGGAGCACTGGGAGGGACTGGGGGTACTGGGGGAATGGGAGCACTGGGATGGGGGACTGGGGGGACTGGGAGGGACTGGGGGCACTGGGAGGGACTGGGGGCACTGGGATGGGGCACTGGGAGGGACTGGGGGGACTGGGAGGGATGGGGTTGACTGGGATGGGGGACATTCCCACAGGGAACGTGGATGGACACGGGACAGGAACGGGTATGAGTGGGAATGGGGGAACTGGGATGGGGAACTGGGATGGGGGACTGGGAATGGGGGACACTGGGATGGGGGACACTGGGATGGGGGACTGGGAATGGGGGACTGGGATGGGGGACATTGGGAATGGGGGAACTGGGATGGGGGACTGGGATGGGGGACTGGGAATGGGGGACTGGGAATGGGGGAACTGGGATGGGGGAATGGGAATGGGGATATGGAATGGGGGACTGGGATGGGGGACATTGGGAATGGGGGAACTGGGATGGGGGACTGGGAATGGGGGACTGGGAATGGGGGACACTGGGATGGGGGACACTGGGATGGGGGACTGGGAATGGGGGACTGGGATGGGGGACATTGGGAATGGGGGAACTGGGATGGGGACTGGGATGGGGGACATTGGGAATGGGGGAACTGGGATGGGGAACTGGGATGGGGGACTGGGATGGGGGACTGGGAATGGGGGAACTGGGATGGGGGACATTGGGAATGGGGGAACTGGGATGGGGGACTGGGAATGGGGGACACTGGGGGGACTGGGATGGGGAACTGGGATGGGGGGACTGGGAATGGGGGACTGGGAATGGGGGAACTGGGATGGGGGACTGGGATGGGGGACTGGGAATGGGGGAACTGGGATGGGGGACTGGGAATGGGGGAACTGGGATGGGGGACTGGGATGGGGGACTGGGAATGGGGGACACTGGGAATGGGGGAACTGGGATGGGGGAACTGGGATGGGGGACTGGGAATGGGGGACACTGGGGGGACTGGGATGGGGGACTGGGATGGGGGACTGGGAATGGGGGACTGGGATGGGGGACTGGGATGGGGGACTGGGATGGGGGACTGGGAATGGGGGACTGGGATGGGGGACTGGGATGGGGGACTGGGATGGGGGACTGGGAATGGGGGACACTGGGGGGACTGGGATGGGGGACTGGGATGGGGGACTGGGATGGGGGACTGGGAATGGGGGAACTGGGAATGGGGGACACTGGGAATGGGGGACTGGGAATGGGGGACACTGGGGGGACTGGGATGGGGGACTGGGAATGGGGGAACTGGGAATGGGGGAACTGGGATGGGGGAATGGGATGGGGGACTGGGAATGGGGGACACTGGGGGGACTGGGATGGGGGACTGGATGGGGGACATTGGGAATGGGGGAACTGGGATGGGGGACTGGGATGGGGGACTGGGATGGGGGAATGGGATGGGGAACTGGGATGGGGGACTGGGATGGGGGACATGGGATGGGGGAACTGGGAATGGGGGAACTGGGAATGGGGGACATGGGATGGGGGAACTGGAATGGGGGACATTGGGAATGGGGGAATGGGTTGGGGGACTGGGAATGGGGGACACTGGGGGGACTGGGATGGGGGACTGGGATGGGGGACATTGGGAATGGGGGAACTGGGATGGGGGACTGGGATGGGGGACACTGGCATGGGGGACACTGGGGGACACTGGGGACACTGGGGGGCCTGGGGGGGAGAGAGGGAGGGGAGACAGGGACAGGGGACACTCTGGGGACAGGGACAGGGACAGGGGAGATGGGGGCACCAAAAATATGGGATGTGGGGGAAATGGGGGCACCCACATGGGGGGCACAGGGGGCACCCAAAATGTGGGGTATGGGGGACATGGGGGGGACCCACCTGGGGTATGGGGGGCACCCAAAATGTGGGGTATTGGGGGAAATGGGGGCACCCAAAATATGGGGTATTGGGGGGAAATGGGGGACACCCAAATGGGGGTGTGGGGGGAAATGGGGGCACCCAAAATGTGGGATTTTGGGGTCCTGTTGGGGTGGGGGGTTTTGGGGTTAGGGGGTGGGATTTTGGGGTCCTCTAGGGTTGCGGTGTTGAGTGTTAGGGGGTGGGATTTTGGGGTCCCATCAGGGTGTTGGTGGTAGGGGGTGGGATTTGGGGGCTGGAATTTTGGGGTCCCATCAGGTGTTGGGTGTTGGGGGGTGGGATTTCAGGGTTGGGGGGTGGGATTTTGGGGTCCCATTGGGGTGTTGGGGTTGGGTGTTGGGATTTTGGGGTTGTTGTGGTGGGATTTTGGGGTCCTGTTGGGGTGGGGGTGTTGGGTGTTGGGGAGTGGGATTTTGGGGTCAGGGGGTGGGATTTTGGGGTTGTTGTGGTGGGATTTTGGGGTCCTGTTGGGGGTGGGGGGTGTTGGGTGTTGGGGAGTGGGATTTTGGGGTCAGGGGTGGGATTTTGGGGTCCCCTCAGGGGTTGGGGTCAGGGGGTGTTATTTTGGGGTCAGGGGGTGTTATTTTGGGGTCAGGGGGGATTATTTTGGGGTCCCCTCAGGGGTTGGGGTCAGGGGGTGTTATTTTGGGGTCGGGGGTGTTATTTTGGGGTCCCCTCAGGGTTTGGGGTCAGGGGGTGTTATTTTGGGGTCCCTCGGGTTTTGGGGTCAGGGGGTGTTATTTTGGGGTCCCCTCAGGGGTTGGGGTCAGGGGGTATCCCCCTCCCAGGCTCCGCTGCCACCCCAACTTGGGGCTCTTTGGGGTGGGGGGCTCCGATTTGGGGGGGTTCCCGTTGCCCAGCGGAGCCCCCCCGGCCGGTGGGGGGGGACTTGGGGGGTTCGGGGGGATTTGGGGAGGATTTGGGGGGATTCGGGGGGTTTTGGGGTGGGATTTGGGGTGGATTTGGGGTAGATTTGGGTGGGGTTTGGGTGGGATTTGGGGTGGATTTGGGGGTATTTGGGGCCGGAAGGACCCCCGTGCCCCCCGGTGCCCCCAGGCTGGTGGGGTGGGATTTGGGGTGGATTTGGGGGATTTAGGGCCAGGAAGGACCCAGGTGCCCCCCGGTGTCCCCCAGGCCGGTGGGGTGGGATTTGGGGTGGATTTGGGGGGATTTGGGGTGGATTTGGGGGGATTTGGGATGGATTTGGGGGTGTATTTGGGGGTATTTGGGGCTGGAAGGACCCCCGTGCCCCCCGGTGCCCCCCAGGCTGTTGGGGTGGGATTTGGGGGGTATTTGGGGGTATTTGGGGGTATTTGGGGCCAGAAGGACCCCCGTGCCCCCCGGTGCCCCCCAGGCCGTCGCTGGATCGGGTCCTGCTGCTCCTCCCCCGCTGCCAAAGCCCATCCCGGCCGGAACGATCCGAGGGACACGGAGCCGGGAACGGCCCCCAGGAGCCCCCGGACGGGGAGGGAGTGGGGGGATCCAGGGAGGGATTGTGAGATCCCAGGGATGGATTTGTGGGATCAATAGATGGATTGTGAGATCCCAGGGAGGGATTTGTGGGATCAATAGATGGATTGTGAGATCCCAGGGAGGGATTTGTGGATCAATAGATGGACTGTGAGATCCCAGGGAGGGATTTGTGGGATCAATGGATGGATTGTGAGATCCAGGGATGGATTGTAAGATCCATGGATGGATTTGTGGGATCAGTGGATGGATTTGTGAGATCCACACATGGATTGTGGGATCCAGGGATGGATTCATGGGACCCACAGTTGGATTAATGAGATCCAGGGATGGATTATGAGATCCCACAGATGGATCCATGGGATCAGTGGATGGATTGTGGGATCCACACATGGATTGTGGGATCTAGGGATGCATTTGTGGGATCCAGGGATGGATTTGTGGGATCCAGGGATGGATTTGTGGGATCCAGGGATGGATTCATGGGATCAATGGATGCATTCATGGGATCCAGGGATGGATTATGAGATCCAGGGATGGATTTGTGGGATCCAGGGATGGATTTGTGGGATCCAGGATGGATTTGTGGGATCCAGGGATGGATTCATGGGATCAATGGATGGATTCGTGGGTGCATTTGTGGGATCCAGGGATGGGTTAACGACACCCCAGACGGATCCTCACCCCCTTCCCAGCCCCATCCAGTCGGGAATTCTCCTCCCCCCCCGCCCCCCCCCCCCCCCCCATTAAAGCCCCCCCAACCCCCCCCACGTGACACAGCTGCTGCTCAGGGTCCTTTATTTTTGGGGGGGGTCCCCAAAAAGGGGGGGGAAGAACCGGCCCCGTGTCCCCCCCCCCCCCGCTCAGGGGACACACACGGGGGGGGGGGGGAGGGACCAGCCCCGGGACCCCCCGACCCCCCCCGTCCCTCCCTCTGGAAAAGCGGGAAGAGCTTGGAAGGCACTTGGAGACCCCCCGGGGGGGGGGAAGGGGGACAAAAAGGGACAGAGGGGGGGGGCAAAGGGGGGGGACAGAGGGTGGCGGGGGGGGGGCGGCGGGAGACCCCCCCCGTAATTAAGAGAATTCCCTGACGAACTTGGTGTAGAAGCTGCTGAGCTTCTCCAGGAGGATCTGCAGCTTCTCCGTGGGCGGCAGGATCGTCATCCTGGGGGGGGGGAAACGGGGGGTTTGGAATTTGGGACAACCCCGGGATACCCCTGGGATACCCCTGGGATACCCCCGGGTACAGCTCTGCCCCCGTTCGGGGTGGGGAGGGGGGAATTGGGGAATTTGGGATGGGGAGGGGGGAATTGGGGGATTTGGGATGGGAGGGGAGGATTTGGGGAATTTGGGATGGGAAGGGAATTTGGGATGGGAAGGGGGGAATTTGGGGTGGGGAGGGGGAATTTGGGGAATTTGGGGTCAGAAGGGGGGAATTTGGGATGGGAAGGGGGGAATTCAGGGAATTTGGGACAGGAAGGGGGAATTTGGGATGGGGAGGGGAGGATTTGGGATGGGGAGAGGGGAATTTGGGATGGGGAGGGGATTTTGGGATGGGAAGGGAGGATTTGGGGAATTTGGGATGGGAAGGGGGGAATTTGGGTAATTTGGGATGGGAAGGGGGAATTTGGGACAGGAAGGGGGAATTTGGGATGGGGAGGGGAGGATTTGGGATGAGGATGGGGAGGGGGGGAATTTGGGATGGGAAGGGGAGGATTTGGGATGGGGAGGGGGGATTTTGGGGAATTTGGGATGGGAGGGGAATTTGAGATGGGGAGGGGAATTTGAGGTGGGAAGGGGGCATTGGAATGGGGAGGGGGGATTTGGGATGGGAAGGGGGGAATTAGGACAGGGAGGGGGGGATTTGAGTTGGGGAGGGAATTTGGGATGGGAAGGGGGAATTTGGGATGAGGAGGGGGGAATTTGGGGATGAGGAGGGGGGAATTTGGGGATGAGGAGGGGGGAATTTGGGGATGGGGGAGGGGGGGATTTGTGGAATTTCCCACCGGAAGTGGAAGGTGCCCTCGCGTTGCCCGAAGCCGCTTCCCGGGACGACGCAGATCCCGGTTTCCTCCAGGAGCCTCATGCAGAAGAACATGTCCGGGGTCTGGTTCTGAGCCTGGGAGTGGGGATGGATCATGGATTTGGGATCATGGATCATGGATTTGGGGTCATGGGTCACGGATTTGGGGTCATGGATCATGGATTTGGGATCATGGATCATGGATTTGGGGTCATGGATCACGGATTTGGGGTCATGGATCACGGATTTGGGATCATGGATCACGGATTTGGGGTCATGGATCACGGATTTGGGGTCATGGATCACGGATTTGGGGTCATGGATCACGGGTTTGGGATCCAAGGGCAGGGAGGGGCTCCGGGGCTCATCCCGCCCGGCCCCACAGGGATCCCGGGATCCAGCCCGGCCGTGGGCGTGGATTGATCCTGCCCGGCACCACACGGGTCAGGAGGGATCCCACACGGACCCCAGGGATCCAGGATGGATCCCACACAGACCCCACGGATCCCAGGAGGGATCCCACACAGACCCCGTGGATCCCAGGATGGATCCACACAGATCCCATGGATCCCAGGATGGATCCCATCCATCCCCACGGATCCCAGGACAAATCCCATCCATCCCCACGGATCCCAGGATGGATCCCATCTGTCCCCATGGATCCCAGGATTGATCCCATCCATCCCCACTGATCCCAGGATGGATCCCATCCATCCCCACTGATCCCAGGATGGATCCCATCCATCCCCATGGATCCCAGGATGGATCCCATCCATCCCCACTGATCCCAGGATGGATCCCATCCATCCCCACCGATCCCAGGATGGATCCCATCCCTTCCCACTGATCCCAGGACGGATCCCATCCATCCCCACCGATCCCAGGATGGATCCCACCCATCCCCGTGGATCCCAGGATGGATCCCATCCCTTCCCACTGATCCCAGGATGGATCCCACCCATCCCCACGGATCCCAGGGTGGATCCCATCCATCCCCGTGGATCCCAGGATGGATCCCACCCATCCCCACCGATCCCAGGATGGATCCCATCCATCCCCACGGATCCCAGGATGGATCCCATCCATCCCCATGGTTCCCAGGACGGATCCCATCCATCCCCGTGGATCCCAGGACGGATCCCATCCATCCCCACTGATCCCAGGACGGATCCCATCCATCCCCACCGATCCCAGGATGGATCCCATCCATCCCCACCGATCCCAGGATGGATCCCATCCATCCCCACTGATCCCAGGACGGATCCCATCCATCCCCACTGATCCCAGGATGGATCCCACCCATCCCCGTGGATCCCAGGACGGATCCCACCCATCCCCGTGGATCCCAGGATGGATCCCACCCATCCCCGTGGATCCCAGGATGGATCCCACCCATCCCCGTGGATCCCAGGACGGATCCCGGGCTGTCCCCCGGGTGGATCCCGCCCGGACCTTGGCGGCGGCGAGCGCCTTGGGCGGGAGGTCGATCCTGGGGAAGGAGTACATGGCGCCCTGCACGGGGTTGCAGTGGATCCCGGGGGTCTTGTTGAAGATCTCCTGGGTCAGCTGGGCCTTGTGGGCCAGGGCGTTGAGCACGGCCGTCTTCTCCTGCGGGGCGGGGACACCGGGCATGCATCCCACCCGGACCGACAGGGGGACGGGACATCCCACCAAATCCTATCCCACCCCATCTCACCTCATCCCATCCCATCAAATCCTATCCCATCCCACCAAATCCTATCCCATCCCACCCGGACCGGATGGGGGGACGGGACAGCCCACCAAATCCTATCCCACCCCATCCCACCTCATCCCATCCCATCAAATCCTATCCCATCCCATCAAATCCTATCCCAGCCCACCAAATCCTATCCCATCCCACCCGGACCGGCCGGGGGGACAGCCCAGCACAGCCCAACCCAGCAAATCCTGTCCCATCCCACCAAATCCTATCCCATCCCACCAAATCCTGTCCCATCCCATCAAATCCTATCCCATCCCATCAAATCCTATCCCATCCCATCAAATCCTATCCCATCCCATCAAATCCCATCCCATCCCATCAAATCCTATCCCATCCCACCAAATCCCAGCCCATCCCACCAAATCCTATCCCATCCCATCAAATCCCATCCCATCCCACCAAATCCTATCCCATCCCTATCCCATCCCACCAAATCCCATCCCATCCCACCAAATCCCATCCCATCCCACCAAATCCCAGCCCAGCCCACCAAATCCCATCCCATCCCATCAAATCCTATCCCATCCCATCAAATCCTATCCCATCCCACCAAATCCCAGCCCATCCCATCAAATCCTATCCCATCCCACCAAATCCTATCCCATCCCACCAAATCCTGTCCCATCCCATCAAATCCTATCCCATCCCACCAAATCCCATCCCATCAAATCCTATCCCATCCCATCAAATCCTATCCCATCCCACCAAATCCCATCCCATCCCATCAAATCCTATCCCATCCCATCAAATCCTATCCCATCCCATCAAATCCTATCCCATCCCATCAAATCCTATCCCATCCCATCAAATCCTATCCCATCCCACCAAATCCTGTCCCATCCCATCAAATCCTATCCCATCCCACCCAGACCGGACGGGGGACAGCCCAGCCCATCCCAGCAAATCCTATCCCATCCCATCAAATCCTATCCTATCCCACCAAATCCCAGTCCATCCCACCAAATCCTATCCCATCCACCAAATCCTATCCTATCCCACCAAATCCCAGTCCATCCCACCAAATCCTATCCATCCCACCAAATCCCATCCATCCTATCAAATCCTATCCCATCCCATCAAATCCTATCCCATCCCACCAAATCCCATCCTATCCCACCAAATCCTATCCCAGCCCACCAAATCCCAGTCCATCCCACCAAATCCTATCCCATCCCACCAAATCCTATCCCATCCCACCAAATCCCATCCCATCCCACCAAATCCCATCCCATCCCACCAAATCCCATCCCATCCCACCAAATCCCATCCCATCCCATCAAATCCCATCCCATCCCATCAAATCCTATCCCATCCCATCAAATCCTATCCTATCCCACCAAATCCTATCCCATCCCACCAAATCCCATCCCATCCCACCAAATCCCATCCCATCCACCAAATCCTATCCCATCCCACCAAATCCTATCCCATCCCACCCGGACCGGCCGGGGGGACAGCCCAGCACAGCCCAGCCCAACAAATCCTGTTCCATCCCACCAAATCCTGTCCCATCCCACCAAATCCCATCCCACCAAATCCTATCCCATCCCACCAAATCCCAGCCCAGCCCAACAAATCCTATCCCATCCCATCAAATCCTATCCCATCCCATCAAATCCTATCCCATCCCACCCGGCCCTGCCTGGGGTCCAGCCCAGCAAATCCCAGCCCATCCCATCAAATCCTATCCCATCCCACCAAATCCTATCCCATCCCACCCGGCCCTGCCTGGGGTCCAGCCCAGCCCATCTTATCCCATCTCATCCCAGCCCACCAAATCCCATCCCATCCCACCCCATCCCACCTGGCCCAGCCTGGGAAAAGCCCAGCCCAGCCCAGCCCAGTCCAGGCCATCCCATCCCATCCCATCCCATCCCATCCCATCCCATCCCATCCCATCCCATCCCATCCCATCCCATCCCATCCCATCCCACCCCATCCCATCCCATCCCACCCCATCCCATAATCCCATAATCCCATTCCCCAATCCCTCAATCCCATGGATACCGCGTGGAATCTCTCATAGGAGGGGTCCCCGGGCTGGGGCGGGTCCATGACCACATCCTATAATCCCATAATCCCATAATCCCATAATCCCATAATCCCATAACACCATAATCCCACAATCCCATAATCCCATTCCCCAATCCCCCGATCGATCCCATGGATACCGCGTGGAATCTCTCGTAGGAGGGGTCCCCGGGCTGGGGCAGGTCCATGACCATGTCCCATAATCCCATAATCCCATAATCCCACAATCCCATAATCCCATAATCCCATAATCCCATAATCCCATAATCCCATAATCCCACAATCCCATAATCCCATAATCCCATCATCACATAATCCCATAATCACATAATCACATAATCCCATAATCCCATTATCCCATAATCCCATAATCCCATAATCCCATTATCCCATAATCCCATAATCCCATAATCCCACCCCCAATCCCGCTGGTACCGCGTGGAATCTCTCGTAGGAGGGGTCCCCGGGCTGGGGCGGGTCCATGACCACATCCCATAATCCCACAATCCCATAATCCTATCCCATAATCCCATAATCCCATTCCCCATTCCCCAATCCCCCAATCCCATGGATACCGCGTGGAATCTCTCGTAGGAGGGGTCCCCGGGCTGGGGCAGGTCCATGACCACATCCCATAATCCCATAATCCCACAATCCCATAATCCCATAATCCC
>NW_026990964.1:17500-31502 GCF_036250125.1 Pseudopipra pipra
GATCCATGGGTGGGGATTCAGGGATGGGAATCCATGGAGAGAGATACATGGGTGGGGATCCATGGATGGGATCCATGGGTGGGGATCCATGGATGGGAATCTATGGAGAGCGACCCATGGATGGGATTCTATGGATGGGGATCCATGGAGAGGGGCCCAGGGATAGGGGTCCATGGGTGGGGGTCTGGGATGGGAATCCATGGATGGGAACCTCCAGGTGGGACTCCATGGATGGGACGTGGCATCCATGGGGTGGCAGCACCTCCATCCCTCCATCCCCTCCATCCCCAATCCCATCCCAAGGGATCCATGGGGGGGTGACATCCCCAATCCCATCCCAAGAGATCCATGAGGTGGTGACATCCCCAATCCCATCCCAAGGGATCCATGAGGTGGTGGCACCTCCATCCCTACATCCCCTCCATCCCAAATCCCATCCCAAGGGATCCATGGGGTGCTGACATCCCCAGTCCCATCCCAGGGGATCCATAGGATGGTGACATTCCCAATCCCATCCCAGGGGATCCATGGGATGGTGGCACCTCCATCCCTACATCCCCTCCATCCCCAATCCCATCCCAAGGGATCCATGAGGTGGTGACATCCCCAATCCCATCCCAAGGGATCCATGAGGTGGTGGCACCTCCATCCCTACATCCCCTCCATCCCCAATCCCATCCCAAGGGATCCATGGGGTGGTGACATCCCCATTCCCATCCCAAGGGATCCATGAGGTGGTGACATCCCAAATCCCATCCCAAGGGATCCATGGGGTGGTCACATCCCCTGTTCCATCCCAAAGGATCCACGAGGTGGTGGCACCTCCCTCCCTACACCCCCTCCATCCCAAATCCCATCCCAAGGGATCCATGGGGTGGTGGCACCTCCATCCCTACACCCCCTCCATCCCAAATCCCATCCTGTGGTATCCATGAGGTGGTGACATCCCCATTCCCATCCCAAGGGATCCATGGGGTGGTGACATCCCCAATCCCATCCCAAGGGATCCATAGGATGGTGACATCCCCAGTCCCATCCCGTGGTACCCACGGGGTGCTGACATCCCCAATCCCACCCCAGAGGATCCATAGGATGGTGACATCCCCAATCCCACCCCAGAGGATCCATAGGATGGTGACATCCCCAGTTCCATCCCAAAGGAACCATGGGGTTGTGGCACCTCCATCCCTCCATCCCCAGTCCCACCCCATGGGATCCATAGGATGGTGACATTCCCAATCCCATCCCAGGGGATCCATGGGATGGTGGCACCTCCATCCCTACATCCCCTCCATCCCCAATCCCACCCCATGGGATCCATAGGATGGTGACATCCCCAATCCCACCCCATGGGATCCATAGGATGGTGACAACCCCAGTCCCATCCCAAGGGATCCATAGGATGGTGACAACCCCAGTCCCATCCCAAGGGATCCATAGGATGGTGACATCCCCAATCCCATCCCAAGGGATCCATGGGGTGGTAGCATCATCCCCACCCCTTTTCCATGCCCTCCATCCCACTCCCACCCCTTTTCCATGCCCTCCATCCCACTCCCACCCCTTTTCCATGCCCTCCATCCCGTCCCCACCCCTTTTCCATGCCCCCCATCCCGTCCCCAGCCCTTTTCCGTGCCCGCCGGTGCCGGACTCACTCTCCCATGTATCCCTTGGAGATGGAGTGGAAGGAGGCCAGCTCCACCTTCTCGGCGTAGGGCGCTCCCAGCTGCATCAGCACCTTCTTGAACGAGTGGAAGGCCGAGCCCTCGGCGTAGATGTTGTCCTGGTACACCTGGAAAAGGGGGGAAGGGGACACATCACCCGGAATGCCGGGAGGTCTCCGGATTTGGGGGGGATCCCCACGTTCCCGGCGCTCCCACCTCGTCAGCCAGCAGGAAAAGCTTCTCCTCGTAGGCGAACTTGATGACGTCCTCGATGCACTCCCGGCTCTGCACCTGGCCTGGGGACGCGCCGGGAGGGTGGGAATGGCGGGAATTATGGGGAGGGGTGTCCCAATCCCAGTCTGTGGGTCCCAATCCCAGTCTGTGGGTCCCAATCCCAGTCTGTGGGTCCCAATCCCAGTCTGTGGGTCCCAATCCCAGCCCAGAGGTTCCAATCCCGGTCTAGGGATCTCAATCCCAGTCTGGGGGTCCCAATCCAGTCCAGGAGTCCCAATCCCACTCTATGGGTTCCAATCCCAGTCTAGGAGTCCCAATCCCAGTCTGTGGGTTCCAATCCCAGCCCAGAGGTTCCAAATCCCAGTCTAAAGGTCCCAATTCCAGCCCAGGGATCCCAATCCCAGCCCAGAGATCCCAATCCCAGTCTAGGGGTCCCAATCCAGCCCAGGGATCCCAATCCCAGTCCAGGGATCCCAATCCCAGTCTATCACTCCCAGTCCAGCCCAGGGATCCAAATCCCAGTCTAGGGGTTCCAAATCCCAGTCTAGGGGTTCCAATCCCAGTCTATCAGTCCCAACCCCAGTCCAAGGATCCCAATCCCAGTCTGTGGGTTCCAATCCCAGTCTAGGAGTCCCAATCCCAGTCTATGGGTTCCAATCCCAGCCCAGGGGTCCCAATCCCACTCTATGGGTCCCAATCCCAGTCTAGGGGTCCCAATCCCAGCCCAGTGGTTCCAAACCCAGCCCAGGGGTCCCAATCCCAGTCCAGGGGTCCCAATCGCAGTCTATCAGTCCCAGTCCAGCCCAGGGGTCTCAATCCCAGCCCTGGGGTTCCAATCCCAGTCTATCAGTCCCAATCCCAGCCCAGGAGTCCCAATCTCAGTCTATGGGTTCCAATCCCAGTACCCCATACGGATTCCCAGTATCCCATTACCTGTAGGATGGCCAGGGTTGATGATGCACAACCCATATCCCATTCCCAGTACCCCATACCCATTCCCATTATCCCATTCCCATACCCCATACCCATTCCCATTCCCATTATCCCATATCCCATTACCTCTAGGGTTTCCGGGGTTGATGATGCACAGTGCCCGTGGACACCAGTGCTGCTGGCCTGGATCCCATTCCCATTATCCCATATCCTATTATCCCATATCCCATATCCCATTCCCCCATTACCTGTAGGATTCCTGGGTTGATGATGCACAGAGCCCGTGGACAGCAGTGCTGCTGGCCTGGATCCCATTCTCATTATCCCATATCCCATTCCCAGTACCCCATTATCCCATTCTCATTATCCCATTATCCCATACCCCATTACCTGTGGGGTTCCCGGGGTTGATGATGCACAGAGCCCGTGGGCAGCAGTGTTTCCCATTATCCCATACCCATTCCCATTATCCCATACCCATTCCCATTATCCCATACCCATTCCCAGTACCCCATACCCATTCCCATTATCCCATACCCCATTACCTGTAGGGTTTCCCGGGTTGATGATGCACAGAGCCCGTGGGCAGCAGTGTTTCCCATTATCCCATACCCATTCCCATTATCCCATACCCATTCCCACACCCATTACCCCATTACCTGTAGGGTTTCCCGGGTTGATGATGCACAGAGACCGTGGGCAGCAGTGTTTCCCATTATCCCATTATTCCATATCCCATTATCCCATACCCATTCCCATTATCCCATACCCATTCCCAGTACCCCATACCCATTCCCATTATCCCATACCCCATTACCTGTAGGGTTTCCCGGGGTTGATGATGCACAGTGCCCGTGGGCAGCAGTGTTTCCCAGTACCCCATACCCATTCCCATTATCCCATACCCCATTACCTGTAGGATTCCCCAGGTTGATGATGCACAGAGCCCGTGGGCAGCAGTGTTTCCCATTATCCCATACCCATTCCCATTATCCCATACCCATTCCCATTATCCCATACCCCATTACCTGTAGGATTCCCGGGGTTGATGATGCACAGTGCCCGTGGGCAGCAGTGTTTCCCATTATCCCATACCCATTCCCATTATCCCATTACCCCATTACCTGTGGGATTCCCGGGGTTGATGATGCACAGAGCCCGTGGGCAGCAGTGTTGCCCATTATCCCATTCCCATTATCCCATACCCATTCCCATTATCCCATTCCCCATTACCTGTCGGGTTTCCCGGGTTGATGATGCACAGTGCCCGTGGGCAGCAGTGTTTCCCATTATCCCATACCCATTCCCATTATCCCATACCCATTCCCAGTGCCCCATACCCCATTACCTGTAGGATTCCCGGGTTGATGATGCACAGAGCCCGTGGGCAGCAGTGTTTCCCAGTACCCCATACCCATTCCCATTATCCCATACCCATTCCCACACCCATTACCCCATTACCTGTGGGATTCCCCGGGTTGATGATGCACAGAGCCCGTGGGCAGCAGTGTTTCCCAGTACCCCATATCCCATTCCCATACCCATTATCCCATTACCTGTGGGATTCCCGGGGTTGATGATGCACAGTGCCCGTGGGCAGCAGTGTTTCCCATTATCCCATTATTCCATATCCCATTATCCCATACCCCATTACCTGTAGGATTCCCCGGGTTGATGATGCACAGAGCCCGTGGGCAGCAGTGTTTCCCATTATCCCATTACCCATTCCCAGTGCCCCATACCCCATTACCTGTAGGGTTCCCGGGGTTGATGATGCACAGAGCCCGTGGGCAGCAGTGTTTCCCAGTACCCCATACCCATTCCCATTATCCCATACCCCATTACCTGTAGGATTCCCCAGGTTGATGATGCACAGAGCCCGTGGGCAGCAGTGTTTCCCATTATCCCATACCCATTCCCATTATCCCATACCCATTCCCAGTACCCCATATCCCATTCCCAGTACCCCATATCCCATTACCTGTGGGATTCCCTGGGTTGATGATGCACAGAGCCCGTGGGCAGCAGTGTTTCCCATTATCCCATACCCATTCCCATTATCCCATATCCCATTACCTGTGGGATTCCCGGGGTTGATGATGCACAGTGCCCGTGGGCAGCAGTGTTTCCCATTATCCCATTCCCATTATCCCATACCCATTCCCATTATCCCATTCCCCATTACCTGTGGGGTTTCCCGGGTTGATGATGCACAGAGCCCGTGGGCAGCAGTGTTTCCCATTACCCCATACCCATTCCCAGTACCCCATACCCATTCCCATTATCCCATACCCATTCCCATTATCCCATACCCATTCCCATTATCCCATACCCCATTACCTGTGGGATTCCCGGGGTTGATGATGCACAGAGCCCGTGGGCAGCAGTGTTTCCCAGTACCCCATACCCATTCCCATTATCCCATATCCCATTACCTGTGGGATTCCCGGGTTGATGATGCACAGAGCCCGTGGGCAGCAGTGTTTCCCATTATCCCATACCCATTCCCATTATCCCATACCCATTCCCATTATCCCATACCCATTCCCAGTACCCCATATCCCATTCCCATTATCCCATACCCCATTACCTGTAGGATTCCCCGGGTTGATGATGCACAGAGCCCGTGGGCAGCAGTGTTTCCTGCCCTCGGCCAGCGCCCTGCGGAGCTCGGCCACGTCCAGGGCCCAGCCTCGGTCCTCGTTGAGGTAATAGTTGACCTGCACCGCGTCCAGCTCGGCGATGGCGGCCGAGTAGAGCGGGTACTGCGGGATCGGGATCATCACCCCCGTGCGGGACTGCCCCGAGCCCGTCACCAGCAGCTTCAGCATGTTCTGGGGACGGACAGACGGACGGACAGCGGGGTCACCGGGGGACACCGGGGGGACACCCACGGGGTGGGAATGGGGACAGGGAGGGGACAGGAGAGTGGAGAGAGAAATCATGGATGTGGGGACAGAGTGGGGACATGATAGGGACACCATGGGGACACCATTGGGGTGGGAATGGGGACAGGGAGGGGACAGGGGGCCTTGGGAGAGAGGGCACAGACATGGGGACAGTGTGGGATCACAGGGACATTGTGGGGACACCATCAGGGTGGGAATGGGGACAGGGAGGGGACACGGCGGGGACGGGCATGGGGATGGTGTGGGGGGACCGTTGGGGTGGGAATGGGGACAGGGAGAGGACAGGGGAGATTGGGAGAGAGGGTGTGGGTGTGTGGACAGAGTGGGATCACAGGGACACCGTGGGGACACTGACGGGGTGGGAATGGGGACAGGGAGGGGACACGGTGGTGACAGATATGGGGATGGTGTGGGGGGACCATTGGGGTGGGAATGGGGACAGGGAGGGGACAGGGGGGATTGGGAGAGAGGGTGTGGGGACACGGGGACAGAGTGGGGACACCATTGGGACACCATGGGGACACCATTGGGGTGGGAATGGGGACAGGGAGGGGACAGGGGGGATTGGGAGAGAGGGCACAGACATGGGGACAGTGTGGGATCACAGGGACATTGTGGGGACACCGACGGGGTGGGAATGGGGACAGGGAGGGGACGCAGTGAGGATGGGCATGGGGATGATGTGGGGGGACCATTGGGGTGGGAATGGGGACAGGGAGGGGACAGGGGAGATTGGGAGAGAGGGTGTGGGTGTGCGGACAGAGTGGGATCACAGGGACACCGTGGGGACACTGACGGGGTGGGAATGGGGACAGGGAGGGGACACGGTGGTGATGGGCATGGGGATGGTGTGGGGGGACCATTGGGGTGGGAATGGGGACGGGGAGGGGACAGGGGGGATTGGGAGAGAGGGCACAGACATGGGGACAGTGTGGGATCACAGGGACACCGTGGGGACACCATTGGGGTGGGAATGGGGACAGGGAGAGGACAGGAGAGTGGAGAGAGAAATCATGGATGTGGGGACAGAGTGGGGACACCATTGGGGTGGGAATGGGGACAGGGAGGGGACACGGTGGTGACAGATATGGGGATGGTGTGGGGGGGACCACTGGGGTGGGAATGGGGACAGGGAGGGGACGGGAGATTGGGAGAGAGGGTGTGGATGTGGGGACAGTGTGGGGACACCATTGGGACATCATGGGGACACCATTGGGGTGGGAATGGGGACAGGGAGGGGACAGGACAGAGTGGAGACAGAAATCATGGACATGGGGACAGAGTGGGGACATCATTGGGGCATCATGGGGACACCACTGGGGTGGGAATGGGGACAGGGAGGGGACACGGCGGGGACGGGCATGGGGATGATGTGGGGGGACTGTTGGGGTGGGAATGGGGACAGGGAGGGGACAGGGACGGTGACGGGCATGGGGATGGCGTGGGGGGACCATTGGGGTGGGAATGGGGACAGGGAGGGGATGGGGGGGATTGGGAGAGAGGGTGTGGATGTGGGGACAGTGTGGGATCACAGGGACACCGTGGGGACACCACTGGGGTGGGAATGGGGACAGGGAGGGGACAGGGGGGACTGGGAGAGAGGGCGTGGGGACACGGGGACAGAGTGGGGACACCATTGGGACATCATGGGGACACCACTGGGGTGGGAATGGGGACAGGGAGGGGACACGGTGGTGACAGATATGGGGATGGTGTGGGGGGACCATTGGGGTGGGAATGGGGACAGGGAGGGGACAGGGGGGCTTGGGAGAGAGGGTGTGGGGACACGGGGACAGAGTGGGGACACCATTGGGACACCATGGGGACACCATTGGGGTGAGAATGGGGACAGGGAGGGGACAGGACAGAGTGGAGACAGAAATCATGGACATGGGGACAGAGTGGGGACATCATTGGGGCATCATGGGGACACCACTGGGGTGGGAATGGGGACAGGGAGGGGACACGGCGGGGACGGGCATGGGGATGATGTGGGGGGACTGTTGGGGTGGGAATGGGGACAGGGAGGGGATGGGGGGGATTGGGAGAGAGGGTGTGGGTGTGTGGACAGAGTGGGATCACAGGGACATTGTGGGGACACCGACGGGGTGGGAATGGGGACAGGGAGGGGACACGGCGGGGACGGGCATGGGGATGGTGTGGGGGGACCACTGGGGTGGGAATGGGGACAGGGAGGGGACAGGGGGGATTGGGAGAGAGGGCACAGACATGGGGACAGTGTGGGATCACAGGGACACCGTGGGGACACTGACGGGGTGGGAATGGGGACAGGGAGGGGACACGGCGGGGATGGGCATGGGGATGGTGTGGGGGGATCATTGGGGTGGGAATGGGGACAGGGAGGGGACAGGGGGGATTGGGAGAGAGGGTGTGGACGTGGGGACAGAGTGGGATCACAGGGACATTGTGGGGACACTGACGGGGTGGGAATGGGGACAGGGAGGGGACACGGTGGTGATGGGCATGGGGATGGTGTGGGGGGACCACTGGGGTGGGAATGGGGATGGGGAGGGGACAGGGGGGATTGGGAGAGAGGGCACAGACATGGGGACAGTGTGGGATCACAGGGACATTGTGGGGACACCACTGGGGTGGGAATGGGGACAGGGAGGGGACAGGGGGGACTGGGAGAGAGGGTGTGGACGTGGGGACAGTGTGGGATCATGGGGGCATCATGGGGACACCACTGGGGTGGGAATGGGGACAGGGAGGGGACAGGAGAGTGGAGAGAGAAATCATGGATGTGGGGACAGAGTGGGGACACCATTGGGGTGGGAATGGGGACAGGGAGGGGACACGGTGGTGACAGATATGGGGATGGTGTGGGGGGGACCACTGGGGTGGGAATGGGGACAGGGAGGGGACGGGAGATTGGGAGAGAGGGTGTGGATGTGGGGACAGGGTGGGGACACCATTGGGACATCATGGGGACACCATTGGGGTGGGAATGGGGACAGGGAGGGGACAGGACAGAGTGGAGACAGAAATCATGGACATGGGGACAGAGTGGGGACATCATTGGGGCATCATGGGGACACCACTGGGGTGGGAATGGGGACAGGGAGGGGACAGGGGGGATTGGGAGAGAGGGCGTGGACATGGGGACAGAGTGGGGACACCATTGGGGTGGGAATGGGGACAGGGGGGCTTGGGAGAGAGGGCCCCGTGCTGTGGGGAGAGGGACAGGGTGGGCACAGGGCAGGGACAGGGCAGGGACAGGGTGGGCACAGGGTGCCGTGGGCATGGGGACGTCGGGGGCACAGAGACAACACGGGGACCAGGGGGCTGTGGGGACACTGGGGTGGCACAGGGACAGGGTGGGCATGGGGACAGGGTGGGGATTGGGGGGACACTGGGATGGCACAGGGACAGGGTGGGCATGGGGACAGGGTGGGGACTGGGATGGCACAGGGACACTGGGATGGCACAGGGACAGTGTGGCCATGGGGACAGGGTGGGGACTGGGATTGGGGGGACTGGGATTCTGGGGACACTGGAATGTCACAGGGACACTGTTTCCATGGGGACAGGGTGGGCACGGGGATTCTGGGGACACTGGGATGGCACAGGGACAGGGTGGGCATGGGGACAGGGTGGGCATTGGGACTGTGGGGACTGGGATGGCCCAGGGACACTGGGATGGCACAGGGACAGGGTGGCCATGGGGACAGGGTGGGGACTGGGATTGTGGGGACACTGGGATGGCACAGGGACACTGGGATGACACAGGGACAGGGTGGGTATGTGGACAGGGTGGGGACTGGGATTGTGGGGACACTGGGATGGCACAGGGACACTGGGATGGCACAGGGGCACTGGGATGGCACGGGCACACCGCGGCCACGGGCAGGGCCAGCGTCGGGCACAGGGAGGAGGAGGAGGACACTGTGCCCTCAGCCCGGGCACGGGGCCACGGGGCCGAGCCCAGCGCCGGCCAACCCCCTCCCTGCCCCGCCACCCCCAGCGCTGGCACGGCCACCAAGGCCACCTCCCCCCCCCTCCCCCGGGCCACCACCCCCCTCGGGAGTGGTGCCAGCCCCCGCACAAAGCTCCCTTTGTGGGTGCCCGCCGTGGGAACGGCGCGGGGAGGTGGCACCGCGCCCGTGTCCCCACCCCCTCCCCGTGTGTCCCCAACCCCCCCCGTGTGTCCCCAACCCCCCCCCGTGTGTCCCCAACCCTCCCCGTGTGTCCCCAACCCTCCCCGTGTGTCCCCACCCCCTCCCCGTGTGTCCCCAACCCCCCCGTGTGTCCCCAACCCCCCCGTGTATCCCCAACCCTCCCCGTGTGTCCCCAACCCCCCCGTGTATCCCCAACCCTCCCCGTGTGTCCCCAACCCCCCCGTGTGTCCCCAACCCTCCCCGTGTGTCCCCAACCCCCCCGTGTGTCCCCAACCCCCCTCATGTGTCCCCAGCCCCCCCCCCGTGTGTCCCCACCCCTCCCATGTGTCCCCAACCCCCCCGTGTGTCCCCCCCCCGTGTCCCCCCCGTACCACGATGGCATCGCTGGCCCCGGTGGACAGGAAGATGTCCTGGGCCCTGGCGGGGATCCCGTCCCGCCGCTCGATGTACCGGGCCACGTCCTCCCGGATCAGCTCCACGCCCGGGCTGGCGCTGTACGAGCCTGGCGGGGACCGGGACAGTCAGGGACAGTCGGGGGACAGCGAGGGGACAGTCGGGGGATAGAGAGGGGACAGCGAGGGGACAGTCAGGGGACAGCCAGGGCGCTGTACGAGCCTGGCGGGGACGGGGGACAGTCAGGGGACAGTCTGGGGACAGTCGGGGGATAGAGAGGGGACAGTCTGGGGACAGAGAGGGGAGAGAGAAGGGATAGAGAGGGGACAGCCAGGGGACAGTCAGGGCGCTGTACGAACCTGGCGGGGACAGGGGGACAGTCAGGGGACAGTCGGGGGGCAGTCGGGGGACAGTCAGGGGACAGCGAGGGGACAGTCAGGGGGTAGAGAGGGGAGAGAGAAGGGATAGAGAGGGGACAGCCAGGGGACAGTCAGGGGACAGCCAGGGCACTGTACGAACCTGGCGGGGACAGGGGACAGTCAGGGGACAGCCGGGGGACAGTCGGGGGACAGTCAGGGGACATTGGGGACAGTCGGGGGACAGTCAGGGGACAGTCGGGGGACAGTCAGAGGGTAGAGAGGGGAGAGAGAGGGGACAGGGAGGGGATAGAGAGGGGATAGAGAGGGGACAGAGAGGAGAGAGAGAGAGGGGACAGAGAGGGGACAGAGAGGGGACAGAGAGGGGACAGAGAGGGGACAGGGAGGGGACAGCCAGGGAACAGAGATAGGGGCACAGCCAGGGGACAGGGCCGGACAGGGGGGTGGCACTGACCGACGCAGCCCCCCAGGGGACAATGAGGGGACAGAGAGGGGACAGGGGGTGGCACTGACCGACGCTTTGGCCGCCGCAGCCCCCCAGGGGACAATGAGGGGACAGGGCTGGACAGGGGGGTGGCACTGACCGACGCTTTGGCCGCCGCAGCCCCCCAGGGGACAATGAGGGGACAGTGAGGGGACAGGGGGTGGCACTGACCGACGCTTTGGCCGCCGCAGCCCCCCAGGATCCGCCGCGCCCGCTCCTTGGCGTCGTCGGGGATGGCGGGGTTGGCCATGAGCTCCGGGCACAGGCACAGCGCCGACACCTGCGGGGACACGCGGGGGGTCACCCGCGGGCCGGGGGGTGACACTGGTGACACACACACCCCCCCACACCCCCCCGGGGCCGTACCTGGCGCAGGAAGGTGATGGGGGTCTGCCCCATGGCGTGAGCGTCACCGATGTTCGCCTTGATGACCTCGGAGAAGGGCTTGGGGACACCCTGAGGGGACAGCGGGGACAGGGATGGGGACAGAGATGGGGCGAGGACAGGGATGGGGACAGGGATAGGGATGGGGATGGGGACGGGGACAGCAGGGACAGGGACAGGGATGGGACAAGGACAGGGATGGGGACGGGGATGGGGACAGCAGGGATGGGGATGTGGGGACGGGGATAGGGATGGGGACAGGGATAGGGATGGGACGAGGACAGGAATGGGGATAGCAGGGACAGGGATGGGGACAGGGATGGGACGGGACGAGGACAGGGATGGGGACAGCAGGGATGGGGACAGCAGGGATGGGGACAGGGATAGGGATGGGGACAGCAGGGATGGGGATGGGGACGAGGATAGGGATGGGACGAGGACAGGGATGGGGACAGCAGGGACGGGGATGGGAACAGGGACAGGGATGGAGACAGCAGGGACAGGGAGAGGGGACGAGGACAAGGATGGGACGAGGACAGGAATGGGGACAGTAGGGATGGGGACAGCAGGGATAGGAACAGGGATAGGGATGGGGACACGGATAGGGATGGGGACAGGGATAGGGATGGGGAAAGCGGGGACGGGGATGGGGACAGCAGGAACAGGGATGGGGATGGGGATGAGGACAGAGATGGGGACAGCAGGGACAGGGACAGGGATGGGGATGAGGACAGAGATGGGGACAGCAGGGATGGGGACAGGGACAGGGACAGGGACAGGGACAGGGACAGGGACAGCAGGGATGGGGATGGGGATAGGGATGGGGACAGGCACAGCAGGGACAGGGACGAAGACAAGAGCAGGGACAAGGATGGGGACAGGGGACAGGGAGAGGGACAAGGACAGGGACAGGGACAGGGACAGGGACAGGTAGTGGGACAGGGACAAGGAGGGGATGGGGACGGGACAGGGACAAGGACAGGGTCAGGGAAGGGGACAGGAACAAGGATGGGGACAAGGACAGGGATGTAGATGGGGACAGGGACAGGGTCAGAGATTGGGACAAGGGCAGGGACAGGGATGGGGACAGGGACAGGGACAGGGAACAGGGTCAGGGACAGAGACAAGGGTTGGGGACAGGGACAGGGAACAGGGTCAGGGACAGAGACAAGAGTCGGGCACAGGGCCAGGGGTCATGACCTGCCCGTCCCCGCCCGGGGACAGTCCCGCGGTGACAGGGGTGGCACCGGCGGGGGAGGGACCCGCGTGTCCCCTGTCCTGGGAGGGACCCGCGTGTCCCCTGTCCTGGGAGGGGCCGGGACACGGCGACAATGGGAGCGGCTGGGACGTGGGGACACGGGACAAACAGTGGGGACACAGGACAGTCAGTGGGGACACGGGACAAACAACGGGGACCCTGGGGACAACCGGGACACGGGGACCCCAGGAGGGTCACGGGGACCTCGGGAACACCGGGAATGGGACCCCCGGGGACTCTGAGGACACGGGGACAGCCCGCCACGGGACATCCCCACCCCCAGCCCCGGTGACCGCGGCCACCTCCCGCCCGGCCGGACTTTGTCCCCCTCGGCGGGACCGGACTCTGCCCCGGGTGGCACCGCCCGCGGCACCGCCCCGGACGTGGCACCTCTGACACCTCTGGCACTCGTCACCCGTCGGCCTCACCCTCCTCACACCCCTTGGCACCGCTGTCACCTCCCTGTCACCCTCCTGTCACCCTCCTGTCACCCCTCTGTCACCCCCCTGACACTCCCTGCCACCCTCTGCCACCCCCGTCACCCTGTCCCTCCTGTCACCCCCTGTCACCTCCCTGCCACCCCCAGCCCCTCCTGTCACTCCCCCTGTCACCCACACGACCTCCCACCGCCCCCGGTCACCCCTGTCCCCACCCATCACCCACGGCCACCTCTGTCACCCCCCTGGCCACCCCCGTGTCACCCTGCTCACCCTCAGCCCCTCCTGTCACCCCCTGCCACCCTCTGCCACCCCCCTGTCACCCTGGTCACCCCCTGCCACCCCCTGCCACCCCCGTGTCACCCTGGTCACCCCCACAACCTCCTGTCACCCACTGTCATTCCCTGTCACCCTCAGCCCCTCCTGTCACCCCCTGTCACCCCCTGGCCACTCCCCCCTCATCAGTGTCACCCCCACAACCCCCTGTCACCCACTGTCACTCCCTGTCACACCTCTGCCACCCTCCTGTCACCCTGGTCACCCCCTGCCACCCCCTGCCACCCCCGTGTCACCCTGGTCACCCCCACAACCTCCTGTCACCCACTGTCATTCCCTGTCACCCTCAGCCCCTCCTGTCACCCCCTGTCACCCCCTGGCCACTCCCCCCTCATCACTGTCACCCCCACAACCCCCTGTCACCCACTGTCACTCCCTGTCACACCTCTGCCACCCTCCTGTCACCCTGGTCACCCCCACAACCTCCTGTCACCTCCTATCACCCACTGTCACC